>NC_090747.1:55748734-55781234 GCF_036898095.1 Palaemon carinicauda | reverse complement strand
CCTTAATCTTGACATGTATTATTCTTCAATGATGTATTTTGCTCATGTTGCTGGTGGTAAAAGGTAAGAACACATTTATAGCTACTCCACGAGAAATCAGGAACTTTTGGAAACATCGAACTCAGTAGTAATACACTGACTTGAAGTCTTCATGGTACAATTGGTTTCATTAATCCCGGTACACTGATATCTCCTTTGCTTCCTATGTAGTGTGCCAGAACTAATGAAGCCAACTGTACCATCAGATGAGACAGTCATTGATTTCTACGGCCGGAGCGAGATATTTGCTCAACAGACTCCTTTCAAAGATGGAAACGGCAGGAAAGGCCACCAAAGGACTTCATGATAACACTAGCCTTAAAGGATTCCTATTTCCAAGTTGCAATCCATTCATCGTCAATGGAAGTTTATAAGATTCCTCCTGAATGAAAGAGTATGCCAGTTCAAGGTGCTGTGCTTCGGTCTCTCCACATCGCCCCAGTTGTTCACAAGGATATTTTAATGTTCACAAGGATATTCTAATGTTCACAGGGATCTTTTAATGTTCACAAGGATCTTTTAACGTCCACAAGGATCTTTTAATGTTCACTAGAATCTTTTAACATTCACAACGATCTTGCAATGTTCACAAAGATCTTTTAACGTCCACAAGGATCTTTTAATGTTCACAAGAATCTTTTAATGTTCACAAGGATCTTTTAACGTCCACAAGGATCTTTTAATGTTCACAAGGATCTTTTAACATTCACAACAATCTTTCAATGTTCACAAGGATCTTTTAACGTCCACAAGGATCTTTTAACGTCCACAAGGATCTTTTAATGTTCACAAGGATCTTTTAATGTTCACAAGGATCTTTTAACGTCCACAAGGATCTTTTAATCTTTACAAGGATCTTTTAATGTTCACAAGGATCTTTTAATGTTCACAAGAATCTTTTAATGTTCACAAGAATCTTTTAATGTTCACAAGAATCTTTTAATGTTCACAAGGATCTTTTAATGTTCACAAGAATCTTTTAATGTTCACAAGGATCTTTTAACGTCCACAAGGATCTTTTAATGTTCACAAGGATCTTTTAACATTCACAACAATCTTTCAATGTTCACAAGGATCTTTTAACGTCCACAAGGATCTTTTAACGTCCACAAGGATCTTTTAATGTTCACAAGGATCTTTTAACGTCCACAAGGATCTTTTAATCTTTACAAGGATCTTTTAATGTTCACAAAGATCTTTTAATGTTCACAAGAATCTTTTAATGTTCACAAGGATCTTTTAATGTTCACAAGAATCTTTTAATGTTCACAAGGATCTTTTAATGTTCACAAGAATCTTTTAATGTTCACAAGGATCTTTTAACGTCCACAAGGATCTTTTAATGTTCACAAGGATCTTTTAACATTCACAACAATCTTTCAATGTTCACAAGGATCTTTTAACGTCCACAAGGATCTTTTAATGTTCACAAGGATCTTTCACTGTCCACAAGAATCTTTTCCCATGTATCAGCCTGGACTAACAAGAACTCCATTCGTCTATGACGATAACTACACGACCGACTGATTCTAGCAGACTTGGTAGAGACCCTTCACCTACACCAAGACAGGCTTCTCGAGTTTTGCTCTAATCTGAGGATCGTGGTAAATCACGAGAAGTCTTCTCTGCAACCATCTTGGAGTGCAGATAAACACCCAACTATAGTCCATTTCTTTTAGCGATGCACATTTGCACCGACTCGCAGCGGTGCCCTTTTAGCTCGGAAAAGTTTCCGGATCGCTGATTGGTTGGACAAGATAATTCTAACCAATCAGCGATCAGGAAACTTTTCCGAGCTAAAAGGGCACCGCCGCGAGTCGGTGCAAATATGCATCGCTAAAAGAAATGGACTATAGGCAAAGTTTGAATTTGAAGTTTCTGGGAGGTTCATCTCAATATCCTCGATGAAGGGGTCTCCTATCCACTGGTAAGAAGCAGCTTGCTCCTCAGTTACCTCAGGGAAATAACTATGGAATTTCTCCAGCAACTTCAACAGGTACAATGTTACCTGTACTTCTGAACATATTAAAACTAATACCTCCATCTATCAATAAATACATGAATAATTTCAAACATATCAGTGTTTCATGATAAGGTACAAACACGCCACAACTTAAACATTCTTTTGAAAGCAACGACTTTATAGTGATGAGAAAAAATGTTTTGTGTTTGCACCTTGCATTGCTTAGTTCAGCTTATTTATTTTGCTGGATCTGTCTTCCAGGTATCTCAGCTGAAGAAGCCACTTATCATTATTGAAGAAATCTGCAAAGCTCAGGCTTCTTCTCTGAGATTAATGTACATAGCTACTCCCATAGGCTGAATAAAGGCTCCCAAATTATCGCATTTCAGTGAAATTAGAACGAAATTAACGTACAACTTATATTTTGTTATATTTAACCTAATTGATACTTTTTTATATACATTTATATAGTGTATATAATAAACATATCTATTAATCATGTATATGATATAATTTTCACAGGTTGCATACAACGACAGTTATATGTCGGAAATAAAAATATGCTTGAAATACAGTAGCAGGATTTTATCAATAATAGTTTTTCCGAGTGAAGAGATAAAAGTAATATATATATATATATATATATATATATATATATATATATATATATATATATATATATATATATATATATATATATATATATATATATATATACTGTATATATATATATATATATATATATATATATATATATATATATATATATATATATATATATAAATATATATATATATATATATATATATATATATATATATATATATATATATATATATATATATATATATATATATATATATATATATATATATATATATGAAAGACTGAAGTTATCGTATTTGTACGACCAAGATCGTACGTATGGCAACGGTGCCCTTGGGCTGAGCTCTGGACGATTCACTGTGTAGCTTACATCATGTTACGCCACCCTGGAAGCAACATTGCCAACACATATAACTTCTTCACTTTTTAAAGCATTTAGTGATAGGAACATTATGATATATTCTACAAGCCATGATAAACTCTGAGGGACGTAACCAACCGTGAAATAATAATAATGAAAAACCTGGACATCTTGATTAAGATACTCTGTGGAATAATTTAGCCATGAGAGGGCTAACTGTAATATTTAGAATTTTCCGTTCTGTGGACTTCTTGATAGGTTTTTGCGGACCATTGGTTGAGAAAAACTGTAAAAACTTACTGCATAGATGACATGTTTCTCTTAAATAATCCCTGAATTGGAATGGAGTAGCAGGGAAAACGTGCAAATGGTGATATAAGTAGAAGATTTAGCATGAGAACTCTTATTAGCCCCATAAATAGAAATTAACCTCAGGCCATCTCAATATATGGCTATTTCTAAGATGGCTGACACGTTTACAAAAGGATGGGAAATTTGCTAGCTTCATTTACAACATTATATGAACTGCTGCTGTCGTACATTAGCACCACGAACTCTTCAATGATCTGCAGATCTTCATCTTCAACAGCTGGTGGTGTTGAGCTTAGTTGGAGGAAGATTAATATGGCATACTCTAACAGAGTCCATATTTGTCATTCAGACTTGTTCTCCTTTCCAGGAAAGACAGACAATGTGTCACACTCACTAAATGCATAGAAAGGGCCTGAGGGTTTTGGTTCCACGGCTGCTGTAATTTCATGGTTTTTCCTCTCCCGAATTGAATCCATAGTTTTTCCAAGACAATATTTTGCTTGCTAGATGCTGCTATGATGTACACATCAGCGTCTGAAGTACACATGGTTACCCTTGAGGTATCTATAGGCTTTCCAGCATGTGCAACATGCAAAAGGACTCCAGTATCTGTGAGTGTAGCCTTGTAGGGCAGCAGTGTGCCTCCTCTTCAGCTTTGCTAAAAAGTGCAGCATCCCACTGAGTGGTAACAAGGCCTGTTGTATCACTTGCTTGAGATAAAATCATTGTCTGCCATATATGCAAATATTTCCGTTTTGTTAGGGTCATTACTGAGGAAGCTTTCCAAATAGGTCACCAGACGAGAAGGGTTCCCATGCACCACCATGACAGAACAAAATGGATTTTTATTTAGAAGTCTTAATGTCTTTTATGTAATGTGTTATCTTTACATATTTTCATTGGTACCTTCATCAGCAATAGTTGTTCTGAAGCGATACATGAAAAAGAATATGCAGAAGAAACATTTACTAAACTAACGGCAATAAGAAGTCGGAGACTTGCTAAGCTGCTAACTTTAACATATAGAATGACAGATATCTGTAATTAAATTCTTGACAAGTTATTGTCTCATGATCGTTATCACAGAGAATGCTATAAAAGGTTCACTATAAATTTGAATCGCGCTGTTTCGAAAACAGATGAACAGAGTCTCCCATCTACTGCCATGGGAATATCTGAAGAAAGTATAATCTTCACCCCTCATTATATATTCTGTAACTCTGATAAACGAAAGAAGATAAAGTAAAAGGATTTTGGACGACTTAAGGTCTTTGTTACTTTGAATTTGGAGAATGGCAAGATCTGGAACAACGAACTGAGTTGAAGAATGATGTCTGTCCACTCACTAGGATGAGAGGCAAATATCTGTTTGCACGTGAAGTAAAGTATCATCGATCGTGTAGAAAATTATAGCAAATTCAAGATCCAAAAAGTTTGTAAAGTGAGAATGAAGAGTAAAGAAACAGACAGCTGGCATTAGAAGAGACACAAAGATTTGCTGTCAACATAATCTGTGAAGTTATAGAAGAAGAGGTCTTCATCAGCAATAAAATGATGAAACTTTATAACCCGAAGGAACTGCACATAGCACACTTCGAATAAACAGACTTTTCCAATGCAAAATATAGAGCCCCAAAGCTTAAAAACAAACTCCAGAATCATCCCAAGTATTCATCTGCACTTTCATTATCTTTACTGAGGGAAAGTGGAGCACAGTATCAGGGGTATATCATGTATATCAGTAGCATGAGCAATGATGATGCTCATTGATGGTGAAACATGTGTACATGGGTCATCCAGTATAATCAGAAAATCAGAGATGTAGCTAATTGGCGTCATTAAAAAAAGCTTTAAAGCAGCTGATGAGTTGAAGTGGCCTTCTAATGTGTTTGATTTAGAATGCAACGTAAAGATACCAACAGAATTCGAAAAGTTTATGAGTATTATCTTCATGAAAGAGACTGTCCCCAAAAACAGCAAAGATTCAGTGTCTCATCCTATGAATTGGACAAGACTCCTGTCGTGCTGCAACTTGTGGTGAGCGGAAGTAGCCAAAACACATTCTGTTGAGTATGACTCTGAGGTATCTCTTGTAACGCAGAGACAGGCTTACTTAAATCAATTACAGAAACGTCAATACTTCTCTCAACTCAAATTGTTAGAGCTTCAGAATCTGAATCTGTGTTTCACTTACAGTTTGGCAGTTTTGATCAGCTTCTGAAATCAATTACTGGAAAGAATTCTGTTCATAGAGTACATGGGAAAATGCTGTAAGATATTGCAGAACCTTCAGAGTCTCATACTGGTCTGTGTTGAAATACCATCAAAAGAAATAACCAAAGAACGTTCTCTTTATCTTGAGACTACAGAATTGCCACACTTACATGACAGTATGCCAAAGAACAAAACTAACTTTCATTCATGTAGCATATCTGGGTGGGAAGGATTCGTTCAATGAAGCTAACCTGAATAAATGTTATGAATCCTAACCAGAACGAATGGTCAGTCCACACAGAAGCTATTTCCTGGTAACACAGGTTTCCTCTCTATGACTGGAAACACAACTGATAGCTTGACATCCATTGAATACTACCCAGTCATTGCAAGCCCCATCACAGAATGCAGAACTGTACAGAAATGCTTATAATATGCTAAAAGTGCAACACATAAAGTGGAACAAAGATTAACCACTACTACATTCGACATGGGAGTGTGTATGAAGGCATATCTTATCACATCGAATAACCCTGATCAGTACCAAAACTATATCATACACACAGTAACACTCCATCTTGAATGCGCATTTTATGAGGATGCTGGGTAAGAAGATGGGTGGAAGTTGTTTCTCAGATACACGTTAAGTCTCGTGGAGCAACGGTAGTGACATCACTGGAACACTCTCAAATCAAGAATTATATCGGAGACAGGTCAGAGCAACAGACAAAAGGGCTCAATTCATCAATTCCATGTTGAGCCTGACAGACATGCAACAGAGAGTAATGAACATGAGAAATAATAGACCAACATAAATTGCTAGGAGGCAAAGGAACAATAAGAAGGTAATTGAAGTAGTACAGAGTTTCTTCAGCCTATTCACAGTGGATAAAAAGGATTGTCTGCACATTCTGTCTTCTGGTAAGGCTGCAACATATGATGTAGAGCATGGCACACTCAGAGCAGAAGAGGTTGGAGCAGAAGTCTGTGATGCTTTTATTAAGATAAGCTGAAGAACTACATAAACTTCTTCGAGCCATTTAAGAAACAAAACCTCAAGACACTTGGATCCATGAATAAGAAAAGTAGCACAGTGGACAACAAAGTTGTACAGTTCAAGCATCAAGGAGATATGGCTTTCCAGTTATTCTGGAAATGTCAATAACTGGGAATTAAGTTAAAGCTGGAAGAGCTAGTAAAATTTCAATGACGCCTGCTCCCTACAGTTTAGTAACTAATTATGGTTCCTTCTGTAAAACTGAGAAATTTAAGCTATTTCATCAACTGATAAAAGTAATAGATGATACAGCAGAACCTACAGGGAAAGAAATTCTCACAATCTTCGATGGAAATGCTTGCTTCTACATGATGAAAGATATTGCAAGTAACTTCATGCTTATGTCAGAAGTCTGTGAAGGTAAGTTATATTAAATATGCTCTTTAACTTTATAGAGAAACATTTTTCTCAGTACACAATTATTTCATAACTTTATTTATACATGTATGTTAATTTACTGTTATTTATCTGAGGATGTGAAGTTATCATTACACAAAATATGGAACGCATCAGACGAGGCTGTGGAGAGAATTTTGTCATATAAGGTGAAAAGACCAAACGACCTGTGGATTGGAAGACCTTCCTGAGCAATGATTACAACAAACAACAGTTCATTCAAGTAATACTTCTTATAAAGCAACTACTATATTTGAATTGGACATGAATATTAACATGAACAATTGCATATGAAAAAACATCTT
Organism: Palaemon carinicauda; assembly: GCF_036898095.1. Classification (NCBI taxonomy): domain Eukaryota; kingdom Metazoa; phylum Arthropoda; class Malacostraca; order Decapoda; family Palaemonidae; genus Palaemon; species Palaemon carinicauda. The sequence continues at coordinate 55,773,981 of NC_090747.1, read as the reverse complement.
CCAGTTACTCACTATGATCTGAAACCAAGAGGTATAAGCTCATAGACTATGGGGCAGAAAAGTTACTGTAGTTTATGATGGACATGTCTTCCTCTTGAAGATATATGATGACCACATGATCATCAAAATAGAATTGCCTTCACTGCATTCATCCACAGAGGAAACAGATTCAAAGTATTGAGTATTGATCTTTAGCATTTATAGATACTTGCATTTATGTTGACTATGCATACTTTAATAACAACACAGCATATTAAAAATTTCTCTTTAAATTTTGAGGATCATCTTATACTGCATGCGTGGTAAGAAATGAGGTTACCACACAGTTAGAAACAAGAGCCCAGGCAGTGATGTCTTCTTCCTGCTGTTGTAATATGCATCAAAGATGGAAGATGTCAATATTCTGTTTGACACTGACATGGGAAACAAGAAACAGGTGATGAGTGTATCTGAACTGGCAAGGGGCATGTCTGACATACATGAAGAAGCATTGTTGTCAATACATGCATTCACTGGGTGTGATTCAATTAGCTGCTTTAGGAGGATCAGAAAGTTCAAGCCTCTGAAATTCCTTCAGAAGATAGTCCACTTTGAAGTTTCCCCATTCTAGATTAGGTTACTCCTGGGATGTGTCATCTGATTTGGTTGATGAACTGGTTGTTTTCACCTATGCTCTCCTTGGTAAACAAGGCATCAAACATGTTGATGAACTTCGCTACCTGCAACTGAATAACTATTGCTGCGAAGAAATCAACAAAACACGGAACATGGTCATGAGCAAGGTACCATCATGATGAAAAATACTGGAGTAACACATAAGGTTTGTTGATTACCAGGCGGCTGTATGGAAGTATCCTCATGTTACACAGCCCGATGTTCTCGTTTGCCAATGAGAGTCATGGTTAGATTCTTGTTGATGGGAAGCTGGAGCCATTGTGGTTTGATGTTAGCACTCTACCTAAGGAATTGATCAACATCCAAGACCAGCCACGTGACAGCAATGATAATGATGATGATTGGGATGAGGAAAATGATACTTTCTCCCAATACTATGATAGTGAAGATAATGGGTGTTGAAGTAGTGTATGAGGTTTTGCAGCTGAAGCCTCAAATTTCGTAAATATGGTCAGTGATGGATGACAAATATGTTGACCAATGAATTCCTTGACCTAAAAAAAATAAATTTAGATTCTAAGGTTATGATTCTATGATAACAAGAACCAGATGTGATGACATACAACATTTTATGTATCGCTGCAGAACAGCTGTCGCGGATGAGGGCCCCAATGAAAATACATAAAAAGGACACATTGCACCCCAGTTTATATACCGTTACCACTCAGATTTACATACTAGACATGTCAAGAGTCCCAAAAAAGGGGGCTGCATGACTACTGCTCTTGGCTGGGAGCCTAATAGTTTTTGCAGTGCTAATCACTCTGAGGCAAATTCCAGTGCTTCATTTTTGTTTTCTTTGTACTTTCATAAATCCTGTCCTATACACATTAAATCTAATGTGTGCTTGTTTGTAACAGGACGAAAACTAATCTTTTGCATAAGACTTAAATGTAGACACCTTGGTGGGTGTAAAAGCAATATCAAGAGCTGCCCATCCATTACAATAACATCAGCGGTATGCTCTTTATCATGGATGTATGAGGCCTGCTGCTCTAGTAAAAGCAGCAGTTGTGACTTGGTGCCGTGATGCATCTGCCCATCCTGTGCCGTGATGGTGGGAAATTTTAATTTTAATTCAAGTCACACTGTCTATTCTGGAATGACAGGAAGAGGCGTGAAAATAGGTCACGGTCTTCCTTTATGGTTTGCATTGACTGTTTGCCCTTGGGCACAGTGGGTGACATCTTACGACTGAACAATAATTTTTTTTTTTTTGTGTGTACTGGCTTGTAGAATTTGATAGATGTCTTGAGTCTCTCAATAAATTTTGTGAATTGTCTGTTCAAGGTTCTTCGTAAATCTCAAGGATTCACCAATTTTGCTGTCTTTAATTCCATGAGTGTTTCACAGAATCAGATCCACTGAATCTTCCTCAAAAGAATTGCCTATTTCTTTGATTAATTTTGCTAGATTTTCAACCATTCCAAGAAACCTTTTCTGCACAGTTTCAGTGTCCTCATGAAGCTTATCCTCAGATTTTGGATCAGCATCGCTTCTTTTCTCAAACTCCTCAATCAGGCGGCTAGCTTCAGGACCAGTTACTGTTCACTTTCTGAGAGCATCTGCATCTTCAAATAGGCGAATGGCTCCACCATCTCCGTTCACATGAACATTATTCTGATCATGTGCTTGGTCTTTAGCATTAGGGAAAAAGGCCGAGTGGTTTCATTGACAGGTAAATTTCCCTTAGAGAATTAAAACAAAGTTTTGTTTTGGAGAGCCTTCATGTGTCTCAAATGTACTGAAAGCCTCTTAGCATAATGTACATTGATAAGGGTAAAGAAGAAAGGAATGAATTCCTGCAACATGTTTTTGTAAAATTTGAAAATAGATTCCCGGTATGACCTAATGAAAATAAACACTAGAAGTTTCAGATGAAGCACAAGATTTCAAAAGTAGAATTGTGAATATATCAACTCTTGATTTCTGATCCAGTATTCACATCTTCTACTTCCTAGATATATGCCATATAAGGAACTTTACGTCAGCGATATAAACTACAAGCTTTCACTTGGTAGGCTAGACATATGTTCCTCCAATGTGAAGCATAGATAATTGAATCTGCTGTTCCAGGAGTAGCTATATCTGCTTCTGCAATAGCAGCAGCCCAACCATTGTCTTTCAAGAGATCACCCAGAATTTTGAATTATGTTATTTCTAGATGTAGCCCTCCAAACATGATAAGCACATCACCATACTGCACTGGCTATTCCCACTGGATTTGCTTGGCAATTGTAGATAGTGGCTGGTCAACCCCTAGAACTGCGGTTTGGATAGGATCGAGAAACTATGTAACTGCTCTTCTAGTATCCATGGTATGTTTTATCAATGCAACTAACTGGTATACCTCTTGAAAAAGAGTCAACATTGATGACAAGATTATTTTAAAGGGGGCCTGTCGCTTCTGAGAAGCCTGGTGTGTTTTCCAAGATATGTTTGACAGACTGACTTCCTCAAGCCATTCATACTCAAGTTAAATATGCCTAGAAAACAAAACATTTGGGTGGTCTGCACGTCCACTGCATGAAGAGGGGTGGGACTCTCTTGTTTAAATTGTAATATTCAGGAAAGGTTTTGATTTACCTGGTTTCAGAAGTTTGATAAGCATCTGATAACCTTTGAAAGTCGAGTGGAAAGCCGAATACATTACATCGTGGCTAGAGGAGCTGACAAAAACAATGTGATGAACTGTAAAGGGACTTTGCGGGGAAATGTGTGTCAAGCACCATAGACTGGTAGTGATGGATTTTAAAATGAGAGGTAGAAAATCCAAGTAGAGAAAGAGGAGATCTAGAATTAAGGTTGAGGACCCCAAAGAAAGAAATGGTGAGCAACTTAGTATAATTGAGAGAGAGACGACTGAAGAGCTTGAACTTAGAAATTAGACAAGGTAACAGTGTAGGAAATATCTTGGGGGATATGAAAGAAATATGCATAGGCGGAACAGAGGAATTAGTAAGAAGAACCAGTAGATGGGGTGTTTCAAAAGGAGAAAAGTGCTGGTGGGACAGAGAGATGCAAGCCAGTCAAAAGAAAATTAAAGGCATTTAGGGACTGAAAAGTAAGGCTAATACAGGGAGCAGAGGAATGGTACAGAGAAGAGGAAAAAGATTCTAGGAGGAAGTAGTTATAAACTATTGGAAGAGTTGTTGACAGATTTGAATGAAAGGCTAGGAACAAAGGAAGGAGAAAATGATATCTATATGATCTCAAACGTACGTAAATGGCAAAGACAAGACTTAGGGCAACTGGTAGTCATCAGGGATACAGATGGAAATATATTGCACAAGGATGAAGACATTAAAAAGAGAAAGAGAGAATATTTTGGATAACTATTGAATGTTAAGAACCAAGAGAGAGAGAGAGAGAGAGAGAGAGAGAGAGAGAGAGAGAGAGAGAGAGAGAGAGAGAGAGAGAGAGAGAGAGAGAGATGAGATGGGAGAAGCACAATAGTGGGGAAGGGCCTGTGCTGGAGATATGGGATATAGAAGTAAAGTGGTCATTGAGTAAAATGGAAAATGGTAAAACACCAGACCCATCAGAGTTTCAAATTTAAATGGCCAAGACACTAGCTATAGAGGGAGAAGAACGGATGCTTGATTTGTTAAGAGCAATGTGGGAAGAGGAAATGATGCCCAAAGACTGAGAGGAGAGTCTAATAGTATCTATTTAAGCAGAAAGGTGATATGGAATGTGGTGCCTATAGGGAAATTAAACAAACGGAGAATGGTTTGAAAGTTTTTGAGAGGGTACTAGATAAGAGATTGAGAGAGATTGCAAAGATTGGGAAACAGCAGTATGGATTCATGAGGCGGGGAAGAACTAAGGATGCTCTCTTTACCTTATGGCAGCTACAGGAAATGTGGCTAAAGGGAAACCAGAAGCTCTTCTGTGCTTTTGTAGACCAGAAGGAGGCTTACGATAGAATACCAAGATAAATTATGTTTTGGTGCTTGAGGAAGAGGAAAGACTTGTAGAAGGTGGATAGAATGGTAGAGATGATGTACAAATGAACAAGGACAAAAGTAATAACAACTTTTGATGTTAGTGTTGTATTTCACCAGGGCCCAGCATCAAGCTCGCTTTTATTTGTGCTAGTCTTGGATGTGTTAAGAGAAGAAATCAGAAATTACGAGTTGTGGGAGTTGCTATATGCAGATATTCGGTGATTATCACTGAAATGAGGAAGACTTACAGAGAAGGGTTGTAGAGTGATAAGAGACTTTGGAATAGGGTGGCTTGACGGTATACGTAGATAAGACAAGCTATGGTGAGGAAGGTACGACAGGATAGCCATACATGAAAGTAGGCCTCAGTTATAAAACAAGTGGACCAATTTGGATACTTGGGATCTACCATAAGTTAAGAGGGAGGATCTGAGGCTGAAGTCGATAAAAGGATAAAAACCCTCTGTGGAAAGTGAAAGGGACGCAGCAGGAGTGGTATGTGATAACAAAATGCCAATCAAGATTTATATCACTGTAGCCTAATAAGACAAGTGCTAATGTATGAATAAAAAGCATTGGCTCTAAGACTAAAAGAGGAAGCAAAGCTTGAGAGAACAGAGAGGATTAATGCTGAGATGAAATATGAAGAATGGCAGGAGTAGTAAAGATTACAGAGGTGGTAAGAGTGTCTCGACTGAGATGGTGTGGGCACGTGTTGAAGATGGATGGTGGGGAGAGAGTGAGGAAGGATTAGGAGGAAGATCGAGAGGGAGGCAGAGAATCAGAGGGCTAGATAAGGTGAAGGATGATATGGAGAGAAGAGGTTTGGGAGAAGATGTCTTTGATAGAAGGCATTGGAGACATTGGAGAGGGCGCATCAGGTAACCAACTCCCTAATGTAGTGATAATTGTGGGAAAGAAGAAGATCCAGGAAGAGTATGTTTATTTATGTTGTTCCACTTTGGATGATTTGGGTCAAGTGTTTGTTCTCACCCTCAGATACTGAAACAAACATAGGCCTGTCTCATGGAAAGATGTTTGTACTGTTGTGGCACTTGCATTATGGTCCTCATTGTCAACAGCAGATGTAAAGATCTTAAAGATTCCTTTCTTAGTGCAGTTGGCCAAGCTATTTCTCACAACTCTTTAGTTAATTCTAAAGTGTTATCATAGCTGATGCCGACTCCATGTTCATGAAATGTATAAACTAATTGAAGCTTTCTAGGTTTTGTAATGGCCTGGAGACCAAGGTATATTAGAAATGAAGGTTTTCTTGGCTTTGAATATCAGGAAAATGCTGAAGATGCTATAGTCTTCCGACACTTGAAGTACAAAAGTTGTGCTAAAGCTAGATTAGTATATAATTTTTTATATATAAGTTGGGATTATATATCACCGCTGTTTTGCAGAACACACTAATTCCAACAAACTTGATGGTACATATTTTTCTCTAGTGTCTGCTATTAAGACTCCACTAAATTCATTCTCTTGTTCAAACATCTGCTTCCTTAATATCTTAACTCATTTTGGCTACGATTATTACACCATTATAGTCTCATAATATGGCTAGGGCTTCTCCCACTTTCCCTTTGAAGGTAAGCCAAATCTTTATTCCCTTTGTTAAGGCATCCTGTTCTTGAATACAGGCAAGTATCTGTCCTTTCAACTGCGTTCGGTTAACAAAGGAAGCATTAACTTTTAGCTGTTTCAGTCTTTGTTTGTAACAATAAAAAATTTCTGCCATAGTAAAATAGCAGCACCTATCTCTACTTAACCGCTTGTCTCTTATGTACATCTTAAGCTCCATGGGTACATGACTTTTGTCTGTACTGTACATAATCATCTCCAATTTTAGTTATTTAGTCAGATTCTTTCCTTTTTGAACACGCCTGTCAGACTATAGTGTCAACCAGTGTTCCCCGGTAGTGCACTGACACTATACTGTTATATTGTTACATTGAGCTAATTATTAAATTTTTGTTTTTAACGAGGATGAAAATAACTTAAGTAGGACTTGATTAATTTCGAATCTATAGAAATAAAAGAATAAAGCTGAGGTTACCCCGAATACATATATTACCTGACTTTTCTTTTGCATATAAACTCAAGTATTAATTTTTGGCATTTTGTTGGATATTTTTTTATATAGTGAAAGCCTTCTTGGATATTAATAGGCAGCAAATTATATATCTAAGTATGTTAAGGCTTGGTTTTAATATTTCAGCATAAACTGCCAGTAAGAAAAATTCGAAGGTGATTAAACAATTAAATATAAATATTTAGATATCCACAAGAAGTCATTTTGAAAACCTACTGGCGCTCTTGGAAAATGGCAATATTTTGTGTGGCCAGAGGTTGATGATGAGACCGATGGTCAAGAAGAGTCGGTTTGCCAAATTTCATGTTAGCATCACCATTTACACTTTACCCCTTATTATTTTGAAGTTACTCACTCCATTGTGAGTTGAACCTAAAGCGTAGGCCACATCTCACCGGCTTGCGATTACGGAGAGGGAACGGAGACAGAATTTCACTCCGTTGAAGTATGTAAATGTCCGTTTAATCTGCTGTCCTCCTCTGGCGCTTCTCCGGTATTAGTCCGTTCTGTCTGGTACTTCTCCGGTGCTCCTGCGTTCTGTACGTTCTCTATCCTTTAATTGTCCTTTTCCATTTCGTTCCTATCCATTGATGTTCGTTAGGCAGTCCGTTGTGCATCCATTTCTTTCCGTTACTTGTTCGTTATAAGTCCGTTTTTTGCTCGTTTTATCCGTTCAATTTTTGTTACATTACAATCCCCATGGATTAAACCCCGATAATTTTCACAACGTAAATGACCGGATAACAGTTTTTCGCACGCAATCTGTCCGTTCGTGCAATCTTCTGAGATGTGACAGGTTCTTAACATAAGAAGCTGTATTTTATAAATGATTTATCAGTACACAGGTGTCCCTCTGACGATTCATTTGTGGAAGCCATATTTGGTTTGGTCCATGTCCTTCATTTTTAAGAGGAACTATTGCATCACTGTAAGATAACCTATGCAAAAAAAAAAAAAATTGTATTATCCTCTTCATTATAAGCATAATGATATGACCGACTAGTATTGTATTTAAACCATTAGACACCAAGTGTAAACCACTCATGATTTACCCATCACCTCCTACATCCTAGATAGAAAGCACTCACTTCTCCTCATAGCAGAGGCAATCCATCCAACTGGGGTAACTCTTCCGAATTATAATTTATATCTCTCCATAATCTTTACCCCTTTATTTCTTTTCCTTCTACACATGCTGTCCAAATTGTTCATATCAGCTGGCTTACACTTTTATTTCTATTTTCTTTAACAACCAAACTTCACTCCCATAAACGCTTGAAATTATCTTTATATATCGCTTCTCTGGTATCCACAGTAGGTCTCTTCACAGTCTTCAGAAACGGCCGTGCAACCTCCCAACCCCAACTTATTCTATGTGTCCTATCGTCTTCTATAATGTCTACTATCCAATACTTAAACTGATTATTCACTACAATTTCTATATCATCCACACTCACTCATAAAATACTTAGAATGTTTATTCACTACAATTTCCATATCCCCACCCATTTATTAAATACTTAGAATGTTTATTCACTACAATTTCCATATCATCCCCACCCACTTATTAAATACTTAGAATGTTTATTCACTACAATTTCCATATCATCCCCACCCACTTATTAAATACTTAAACTGATTATTCACTACAATTCTGTATTATCCACACTCACTTATTATATACTTAAACTGATTATTCACTACAATTTTTGTATTATCCATACCCACTTATTTTATACTTAAACTGATTATTCACTACAATTTTTGTATTATCCATACCCACTTATTATATACTTAAACTGATTATTCACTACAATTTCTGTATTATCCATACCCACTTATTATATACTTAAACTGATTATTCACTACAATTTTTGTATTATCCATACCCACTTATTTCATACTTAAACTGATTATTCACTATAATTTCTATATCATCCACACCCACTTATTAAATACTTAAACTGATTATTCACTATAATTTCTATATCATCCATACCCACTTATTATATACTTAAACTGATTATTCACTACAATTTTTGTATTATCCATACCCACTTATTTTATACTTCAACTGATCATTCACTACAATTTTTGTATTATCCATACCCACTTATTATATACTTAAACTGATTATTCACTACAATTTTTGTATTATCCATACCCACTTATTTTATACTTAAACTGATTATTCACTACAATTTCTGTATTATCCATACCCACTTATTATATACTTAAACTGATTATTCACTACAATTTCTGTATTATCCCTACCCACTTATTATATACTTAAACTGATTATTCACTACAAATTTTGTATTATCCATACCAACTTATTTTATACGTAAACTGATCATTCACTACAATTTCTGTATTATCCATACCCACTTACTATATACTTAAACTGATTATTCACAACAATTTCTATATCATCCACACCCACCTATTAAATATTTAAACTGATTATTCACTGCAATTTCCATATCATCCACACCCACCTATTAAATATTTAAACTGATTATTCACTGCAATTTCCACTTCAGTAGCTCTAATTAATGACATAATAAAAACTGTATCCTTGAACTCCATTCAAATACATTCATGTTATTGGTTATTTGAATTTCACAGTGTGATAAAATGAGTTATTGTAGCAATTTCATTATGAATTCACCTCATTATTTCATGCTGCATATATCACGCACAAGTGAATGTTTTTTCAAGACACTCTTTGTTCACAAAATTAGGTAGGAAATTGCAATGATATCTAACTCATGATAAATGATCACTCTACATTTTACTGGTAATCTTTAATTATGAAAAATATTTCAAAGAACCTGGATTATTATTATTATTATTGTTATTGTTATTGTTATAGTTATAGTTATATTTATTGTTATTTCTATTGTTACTATTATTATTATTATTATTATTATTATTATTATCATCATTAACCCTCATAATATTCAAGATGCAAAGTAATCGTAACATACAAAAATAATAATAAAAACAACAACAACAATAATAGTAATAATAATAATAATAATAATAATAATAATAATAATAATAATAATAATGAAAACAACAACAACAACAACAACAACAACAATAATAATAATAATGATAATAATAATAATAATAATGATAATAATAATAATAATAATAATAATAATAATAATAATAATGTAGTTTTTCACAATGGAATTCTATGTCATTTACCACTCGTCCTCTACAATCCAAATATCATTGGATGCATAAACCACATTTTTTAGAACAGAATGCCGAGTGGTTTAGGTATAATATTATGATAATATTTTCATGGATTACTGAGCGTGAAAAATCTCTATTGAAAATTACGCGAGGCTTGGGATAATACATAAAACCCTGAACACGCTCCTAAGTCAGATAATTTTACATATTATGTGTATATATTTTCCGAAAGATTTTCCAAATTTCTTCGAGATTTAGGTATGGGTTGAAGAAACATTATTTTCATTGTGTGAGTCTTATTAATAAAAGGAGAAAATTCTGAAAAAATAGGAATTATCGAGATTTTAGATATTGAATTGAAGTCTAGAATTACATGTTATATATATATATATATATATATATATATATATATATATATATATATATATATATATATATATATATATATATATATATATATATATTATATTATATTGTATTATATATATTATGTGTATATATTTTCCGAAAGATTTTCCAAAGTTCTTCTAGAGTTAGGTATGGGTTGAAGAAACTTTATTTTCATTGCGTGAGTCTTAGTAATAAAAGGAAAACATTCTGAAAAATTGGAATTTAAGAGATTTTAGATATTGAAGTTTAGAATTACATGTTATTATGACATCTGTAAACAATATTTGTTTGGTGTTACTATAGTGTGATTCCTTCCATCAGGATTCTACTATAGTGTGATTCCTACCCTATTTTTTCGGGGGTGAGGTGATTCCTACCAAAGGAGGATATATAAAAAATACTTCTTGACAATATTTTGATTTATTCTATTTTATAAAACATGCTTAGATCTCCACGAAACGCACTTTAGGTTGGGTTAGGTAAAGTAAAATGATCGTTTTGTTTACACAGTTTGCTTGTTTAGTTGGTTTTGTAACGCTTAATTGAGGTGTTACTCTTGTAATAACACCTTGGAAGGGGAATATTACATTATTTGGTTGTTTGCTTGTTTAGGTGGTTTGGTAGGAATCACCCTATAGTAGATTTGACTCCCCATATTGAGGTAGAAACAGAAAAGGAGGGTAGGAATCACCCTATAGTAGATTTGACTCCCCATATTGAGGTAGAAACAGAAAAGGAGGGTAGGAATCACCCTATAGTAGATTTGACTCCCCATATTGAGGTAGAAACAGAAAAGGAGGGTAGGGATCACCCTATAGTAGATTTGACTCCCCATATTGAGGTAGAAACAGAAAAGGAGGGTAGGAATCACCCTATAGTAGATTTGACTCCCCATATTGAGGTAGAAACAGAAAAGGAGGGTAGGAATCACCCTATAGTAGATTTGACTCCCCATATTGAGGTAGAAACAGAAAAGGAGGGTAGGGATCACCCTATAGTAGATTTGACTCCCCATATTGAGGTAGAAACAGAAAAGGAGGGTAGGAATCACCCTATAGTAGATTTGACTCCCCATATTGAGGTAGAAACAGAAAAGGAGGGTAGGAATCACCCTATAGTAGATTTGACTCCCCATATTGAGGTAGAAACAGAAAAGGAGGGTAGGAATCACCCTATAGTAGATTTGACTCCCCATATTGAGGTAGAAACAGAAAAGGAGGGTAGGAATCACCCTATAGTAGATTTGACTCCCCATATTGAGGTAGAAACAGAAAAGGAGGGTAGGGATCACCCTATAGTAGATTTGACTCCCCATATTGAGGTAGAAACAGAAAAGGAGGGTAGGAATCACCCTATAGTAGATTTGACTCCCCATATTGAGGTAGAAACAGAAAATGAGGGTAGGACTCACGCTATAGTGGCACCCAATATATGATGTATGAAAAACATTCTAAACTAGAGGGGGCCTCAGACCTCCGCGCGACAGCTCATTTCTCCGCCTTTTGCTCGACCTTGACCTTGACCTTTGACCTTAACATCTAATAATAGGCAGGGATTTTCATACGCTCAAATATAAACCCAGTTTGAAGTCTCTGTGACAACGATGTCCAAAATTATGTCAGATTACGTGAACTTGATATATTGTTTGACTGTGGCCTTGACCTTCCAAAATTTAATAATTTCCAGATTTTTACATAACAATTAATCCCTACGAGTTTCATTACTCATAAACACACACACACACACACACATATAAACAAACACATACAAGAACACACAAACAGGGGGGGAAATATAACCTTCCAACTTCGTTGGCTGGGCTATTAAGAGGGTAGCTAGCAGTAGGTTTAGAATTAACGTAATATCTTTTGGGCTATATAATACGATTAACGCTATCACCTAAAACAAAAAACAAAACTGCAGTATATCTTAAACTTAACAATGCAGGTGCGAAGCCATTTCCAAGAATGATAAATTTATTCGATGATTATTCCTGATTCTATTTCTATGCTTCGGGTATAGTTTTGGCGAGTGAAGTTTGTAACATGTATGAAAACCCTTTGAATTAATTGGATGATTGGAGCAATCCATTGACGCAAATGTTAAGGCTATTTCTTATGTTTTCCTTGATATAGATCCACGCCAGTTTGAAAAGCAAATTAAATAATGGACTGACGTCAAGTAGGATTGAATAAAATAGTAAGGGCAGCCCACGCTCAATAGTTCAGAGAGAGAGAGAGAGAGAGAGAGAGAGAGAGAGAGAGAGAGAGAGAGAGAGAGCATATGATTAAAACAATGAAAGGATGTTGAACTGGATTAAATGAAATTATGCTACGTAATATCTGATAAACTGGTAGAGAGAGAGAGAGAGAGAGAGAGAGAGAGAGAGAGAGAGAGAGAGAGAGAGCATGTAAATAAAACGATAGTGGGACTATGCTACAAAAATGCGATAAGTTGGTTAGAGAGAGAGAGAGAGAGAGAGAGAGAGAGAGAGAGAGAGAGAGAGAGAGAGCATGTAAATAAAACGATAGTGGGACTATGCTACAAAAAATGCGATAAGTTGGTTAGAGAGAGAGAGAGAGAGAGAGAGAGAGAGAGAGAGAGAGAGCATGTAAATAAAACGATAGTGGGACTATGCTACAAAAATGCGATAAGTTGGTTAGATGAGAGAGAGAGAGAGAGAGAGAGAGAGAGAGAGAGGGTGTTTAAGTAGAAGAGAAAATGAAATTATATGATTAATACAGCGATGTAAAAGTTCTTTTATACACACACACACATATCTATCTATCTATATATATATATATATATATATATGTATATATATATATATATATATATATATATATATATATATATATATATATATAACATTCAATCACTCTCCCTACTGCCATTGGACCCTCATGATCCTTCGGCGCCTCCACCAGAAGCCTCTACTGCCCACGTACGCCCTTCAACTGGATATTCTCCAAACTCCAAGTTGCTCCAAGTCTGTCTAGATATTGTTAAACCACCTCATGCACAGTCTGTCTATAGGTCTTCTCCCCGCTGGTCTAATAGTTTCCAGTCCACTAATCGAACTATTGTTCCCATTTTCATTACTTGGCCAGACCATTTAAGCTTGTGTGATCTTATATAATTTGTTATAAGTGGCAGCCTTGATACTACCCTTAGTTTCAAATTGTGTTTCCTCCTTCATTCGCCGCTCCATTCATCTTGGACTTGTCTACATATTCGCCTCAATATCATGTTCTTAAAACCAAACAGCATTCTTTCCTGTTCTTTCGTTAGAACACCAGGTTTCACAGCCGTATGTGGTAATAGGTCTTATGATGGTCTTGTAGGCTGGAATTTTTATATTTCTGGATACTTGTCTCTACCTAAGTAGATCGTTGATGGTCCAATTAAGTTTTGTAGCAGAAGGAATTCTGATTTTTATTATTTTTTCCTTATTGTTTATAGTTATTTTTGAGCCCATGTATTTAAACTGAGCCACTACCTCCAGCATTAACCCTCCAAGCTTTATGAAGTCCAGCTCGTTCCCTCCCCTTGAAATTTTCTATATCTTAGCCTTAGTTTCATTAATTTCTGAACCAAATTGCTATGCTGCTCTTCTAAAGTTAATTATTTTATTATCGCATTCTGCAAAGTTCTCCCCAAATAGATCCACATCATGTTACCCTATTTGTAATCCTGACTTCATCTCCCTCTAATGGTATATATATCATCACCCATTCCTACACAAGATTGAAAAGGAGACACGATATTGGTCATCCCTGCTTTAGTCCAGTCTCTGTGTTGAAAGGGTCAGATAGGTCACCTCCCACCCTCACTCTACCTTTTGTGTTAAGGTAGCACATCTGAATTAGTCGAACTAGCTTTACTGGGATGTCGAATTTTCTTAATATGCTCCACAAAGATGGCCCATTAATGGTGTCGTATGCTTGTTCGAAATCCACAAACTCGTGCCGCCACTGATCTTTATTATATTCCCAGTATTTCTCGCTTACTGGCAGAGTATGAATATATTGGCAATGGTAACTGTGGACTAGCCCAGAGTGAAGCAATCTTAATAATCACCTACAATATTAAGACAATATTGTGACAGCCTCCAATGTCATAGTTTGACTATTTCTTTGTAATTTACAGCGAGAATACACAATACTATGTAGTTACTGCATACTGTTCTATTGTCTTTGTTGTGACGGCCGAGAGAAAGGTTGCGACTTAAAGGCAGGAAGCTTTCAACTGAGTAACTTTATTATAGAACACTCTCCTTTATATACAAAACCTCAAGGAAACAGGCATTTTCATGTTCACAAGACAGACAATGTTACAGAGGAAAGCCAAAGACATGATTATTCAGGTTCTTTTTAGTGCGAGGGAAGAGTACAGATACAAGCATAATATATACAAAATAATTTATGTACGATCGTGTGACACACGGTTGGTACATGGCTCCCCCCCTAAAAATGACATACTGTACATGTTAAATAGGGCGCCCTGATCTAGAGAGGCGAACTGTAGGCGGGTCATCTGGCAGAAGATAAGCAGGTTTTAGGCGATCAATGGAGACCCAGTCTTCTTTGCCACAAATGTTTAGTAGGAATGCTTTCGGACTGTGTCGGATCACAAGGAAAGGGCCCGTGTAAGGGGGCGTTAGTGGTGGCTTGCTAGTGTCGTTAAGCAGGAAGACGTGCGTTGCAGAGAGCAAGTCCGTTGGTATGTGATGCTTCGCTGGAGGCTTGTAAGTCTGGCGGCACGGAGTAAATTTTCCCACGACGTGACGTATGCGCTAGAGATCGTCGTCGGAGGTTGTAGAAGGAAAAAATTCGGCAGGGACGACCAACGGGTCGCCATATACCATTTCAGCTGCCGAGACGTCGAGAGCGTCTTTAGGAGTGGTCCTTAGTCCCAGGAGGACCCAGGGAAGCTGAATAAACCAGTTGGAATCTTTGCAGCGGGACATCAAAGCTGCTTTGAGGGTGCGATGAAAACGTTCAACCATTCCATTGGCACCGGGGTTGAAGGCCGTTGTCTGATATAGGGTGATGCCCAGGAGATTCGCTAATGATGACCACAATTGAGAGGTGAAAGTGGTACCCCTGTCAGAAGTAATATGCTCAGGGATACCAAATCTTGCAATCCATCCTGAGAGTAAGGCAGATGTACATGAGGTGGACGTTACAGTTTCTATGGGAATAGCTTCAGGCCAACGAGTGGAGCGGTCGATGACGGTAAACAGGTAACGATGTCCTTGTGATGTGGGTAGGGGGCCTACAACGTCGACGTGAATGTGTGCGAAACGATGCTGAGGTTAAGGAAAGGTGCCCACTCCTGAATCCGTGTGTCGATGTACTTTGGAAGTTTGGCAAGAAGTACAGGCGCGGACCCAATCCTTAGCATCCTTAGAAATGCCGTGCTAAATGAACTTTGCCTCCAGCAGCTGTGCAGAAGAACGGCACGAGGGATGTGAAAGGCCGTGAATGAAATCAAACACCTGCCGTCGCATGGGAGCAGGAATCCAAGGTCGCGGTCTACCAGTACTGACGTCACAGAGGAGGGTGGTGTTGGAGTCTACGAGGGGAAAGTCTTCCCAACGGAGGGACGTGCAGGATGTTCTACATGCTTGATACTCTGGATCCTGTCGTTGGGCTTCAGCCAGGGCGTTGTAATCCAATCCCAGTTGAACGGCAGCCAACGTGTTTCTTAACAGGGCATCAGCAACGGAATTCATTTTCCCAGGGACGTATTGAAGGGTGCAATTGTATTCAGCCACGGCGGAGAGATATCGGCGTTGCCGGGTGGACCAGGCATCAGACTGTCGAGTAAAGGCGTGCACCAGAGGCATGGGGTCTGTGCGAATGACGAAGGGCGTACCTTCTAAGAAATGGCGAAAGTGACGGACAGCCAAGAGCACCACCAGCAATTCTTGATCGAAGGTAGAATAACCCGATTCTGCCTTGGACAGTTTTCTGCTGAAGAAGGCCAATGGGCGGGGCGAGCCGTTGACCACCTGCTCGAGTACTGCACCATTAGCGACGTCGCTGGCAGCAGTGGAGAGAAGGAGAGGGGCATGTGGGATAGGAAAAGTGAGAGCCGCAGCAGTTGATAGGGCCTTCTTTGGATTGCAGAAGGCTGCTTCTTGAAGGGGACCCCACTTCAGGTCCTTTAGCTTGCCTTTGAGGGAGGCATAGAGAGGAGCAAGCGTGGTAGCAATGGCTGGCAGAAAGCGATGATAATAGTTTATCATGCCCAAGAATTCCTGCAGAGCTTTGACGGTCGAGGGTGCGGGGAAGTTCTGAACGGCTACTACCTTCTCAGGGAGGGGATGGACTCTTAAGGAGTGATACGGTGCCCTAAGAACGACACTTCGTTGGCGCCAAAGGTACACTTGTCGTACCGGACTACAAGGCCGTTTTGTTGCAGGTGGTCGAGCACGATGCGCAGGTGACGGAGGTGTTCCTCTTTTGAGGAGGAGAACACAAGTATGTCGTCCACATAACATACACAGAAAGGGAGGTCCCCTAAGATGCCATCCAAGAGACGTTGAAACGTGGCCCCAGCATTACGAAGGCCAAAACAGGAGTAATTGAAGGTGTATGTACCAAACGGAGTGGTGATGGCGGTCTTGGGGATGTCTTCAAGAGGTCGAGCGTAGAGAAAACCTTCGCTTTGTGCAGGTAGGAGGTCACGTCGGCAATGTTTGGGAGGGGGTAGTGATCCGGTTCTGTTTGCATGTTCAGGCGCCTGTAATCCCCGCACGGACGGAGGGAGCCGTCTTTCTTCAGAACGATGTGTATGGGTGACAGCCATGGGCTGGAGGCCTTTTGGCAAAGGCCCATTTCCTCCATTTCAGCAAACGTCTGTTTGGCGGCTGCCAATTGTTCCGGTGCCAGACGTCTGAATTTTGCGAAGACTGGGGGTCCCGTCTTCTTGATATGGTGATAAATACCGTGCTTGGCAGGAACCGTGGGCGTTTGGAAAACTTCCGGGTACTGCGTGAGGAGGGGGGCATAGGCATCCGTGTGTGCGCTGATGTGGAGAGCGAGGTTAGAGGGGGCAGGTTGAAGAGGTGTCGACAAGTACGAGTCTGCGTTGACCAATCGTCGGTGGGCGCCATCGACCAGAAGGTGGAAATGAGAGAGTGTCTCCTTGTTCACAAAGCCAGTCGGATATTTCTGGAAAGGTGTCCTCGGGTATCACTGCGAGAACATAATCTGCTTTGGTGGTTGAGCGAGTCACGCCCCTGATGCAAAACTGGACTTCTGCGCGCTGAAAGCAAGCAAACCCCTCTCCGCTGGCAAACAATGAAAGTTTGAATGGGGCGGCCGCAGCCCCAACTGCCGTAGAGTCCGCCATAGTACCAACGATGGAGGGGCGAGGGGGTGGGGGTGGAAGGCGGTGGGAGCGAGTCGACTTCCGGGGTCACCAATGTGACGGCCGAGAGAAAGGTTGCGACTCAAAGGCAGGAAGCTTTCAACTGAGTAACTTTATTATAGAACACTTTCCTTTATATACAAAACCTTAAGGCAACAGGCATTTTCATGTTCACAAGACAGACGATGTTACAGAGGAAAACCGGAGACATGATTATTCAGGTTCTTTTTAGTGCGAGGGAAGAGCGCAGATATAAGCATAACATATACAAAATAATTTATGTACGATCGTGTGACACACGGTTAGTACATTGTGATACAAATATACCTTCCTCTCATTCTTCAGGCATGCTTTCAAATTCCCAAATTCTCTTAACCACTTTGTATGTTTCTGAATCTAATCTTTGCCCACAATATTTAACAAGTTCTGCACTGATGTTATCAATTCCAGTTCCTTTATTTTTAATTAACCTCTTAATAAATGCTACAATTTTTTTGTCTCGTGGGCTCTATCATTTCATGCTTGCCTATTAATCCCTTCACTGCGTTTTTTATATGGTATGTTCAGTAACTTTACAAAATATTCTCTCCATCTGTTCTTACAATCACTTTCACTATTAAACAGCACTACTCTGTTGTATTTATAATTTCTTTCATCAGTTAACAGTAATCCTTCCTAGTTCTTAATCATACTCAGCCTAGGCTGAAAATCTTTTCTGAAGCACTTTATTCCTGTGAACTGCTCTCTGACAGTTCATCTCCTCCTGTTATTTTCAATATCTCTCAGATCACTATTCAGAGCTTCCCTCTTCTTCCTTCTGTTCGTTCTGCTGGCCTCATTTATAACAATTCTGAATTCATGTCTTTTATCCCCATTACCTGAGTCCTGCAACCAATTACTTCTGCATTTGTTACTTTTAGCGGCCTTGCTTTAACAATCCTGATTGAATCATTTTTATGTTCTTCTTTGTACTGTCCCCAGTGCCCTCTCTGCTGCATTTAAGACTACTTCATTTACTTGCTGCCAGACACTCCTCCTCTTGCAATATGTAAAATCGTTTTTCTCTATTTCCAATTGATCATGACCTCTAGTTTCCATTTGTGCCAGTTGACCAGTGTTAAAACTAACTTTCCTGAAAGCTTGTTTCTTCATTCGACAAAGTTTTACTCTGATCTTGGTCATTATCAGAAGGTGATCTGAGTCATAGTTTGCCCCTCTACATGTTTTCCTCACATCTATCAAGAATGATCTAGATTCCCTACAAGCTAGGATATGGTCAATTTGGTTATGGATCATACCGTCAGGTGAGATCCATGTTGTTTTTTTCATATACTTATGGGGAAACAGTGTTCCATCTATCACCATTCCACATCTTGCTGCCAGTGATGCCCATCGTTGGACACTCTCATTACCATTTACATGCAGGCTCTCTCCTCTAAATCTACCACTGAATGCATTCATCTCTCTTTCAACTTCAAAATTTAGATCTCGTAAGATATTTAGCATACCATGTCTGGGTACACTGTTAATTACAATTTCTTTGCAGGTCATATCATTCACCCTTCAGATCATTTGCATTCACTTCTGTAAGGGCATGAACATAGAGTACCATGACCTTGAGCCATCTCGCCCTCTGGTTCAGGTTCAGGTCAAGGCTTCGCTTTTGCATCGGCGCCTCTTGTGTCTTTTAGTTTTGCGTGTTCCTTATTTATACTAGTTTTCCTCTTTTCATCAATATTTGTTGTAGTACACTTTTCTTATATTCAATATTTAAAAAAAAATGGGTTCTCCAACTGTTTTTGCACTATTTTCTTAGTATGGTTGTTGGAGCTCTATTGCTTTTCTTCGTTTATCACTATACTGTGGAGAATGTAAAAGGAAGTGGTTAACATTTTCTTCTACATCACAGAATACACAGTTTATATTTCCATCTTGGTGTCTTTTTTTTATATTCAACCCCACTATGTTTGTCCTTGCTCTGAATAATAAGATTGGCGAAAATGTGTTATCATATACTTCCTCCTCCTTGATTTAACTTTTCCAGTTTTTATACAAAATTAGACTACTTGCACTCCATTTCACTCTTTTATTTGCTTGTGCTCCATTCTCAGTCATGCAAGCCTACTTGATATGGCATTAAATTCCTCAACTTGTGCATTTAGCGTTTTGCTTATATAAAAAAGCAACCCCTCTTCATGTCTTCTGTAGCCTGTCCCACTGAAAGGCAAGGGACAGTGACGATGCCCTACCAAACAGGGCAATGCCCTAGAGACTGACCATATATTCATATGATCAGCAACCAAGCCCTCTCCATTCATGCTATGACCAGGGAGGACCAGACAATCGCTACTGATGACTCAGAAGGTAGGTTTATAGGTTACCCCAAACCCTCCATTCTTAGATCACAAGGATGGCACAATTTAAAGGTTTAAAAGTCACTCATGAATGGCCGAGGAAAGGGACAGTGTCATTGCTCTATCGAGCAGGACAATGCCCTAGAGAATGACCATACGTACATATGATCAGCGTCCAAGCCCCCTCTCCACCCATGCTAGGACCAAGGAGGACGGGCAATGGCTGCTGATAATTGCTGATGATTTAGCAGATAGACCTATAGGCTCCCCCAAACCCCCCATCCTTCGCTCACAAGGATAGTGAAGTTGCTGCGAACAAAAAACTAACGAGTTTGAACGGGACTCGAACTCCTGTCTGGCGTTCACCAGTCAGGGACGTTACCAAATCGGCCACCACAGACACTGTAAAAAACTATCGAGTTTAAGTGGGACTCGAAGCCCAGTCCGGCAGATCACCTGGCTGGGACGTTTCAAATAGGCCACCGCAACTTATACATTAATTCCCCCCTATTTAATTCAAATTCTCAAGTACTGGGGCAATGTAATGTTAGCAAATATACAACTTCGATACCATCCATATTTCCGAAGCTTTCTCTCCACTTCAACCGTTCCACCTGGTCTTTCCATTGTTTTGCCTCTCCGGGATCCATATTTAACTGGCTGAGTATATTCATGGAGGTCGACGAAGGCCAACATCAAAGGCATTCGATGATTTAAAAGCGATACTATAATAAATAGGACACTGGATTCCAGGAAAGAGGAGAGTACTCGTATGATAGATATTATTGATTCAGTGTGTCCATGGAAACTCAAAAACTTCCCTTTGAACCTTTTGTTCGGAAGTTAGATTTCCTTTCTAACTACGCAACGCCTCCAGAAATCTAAGTCTCCTGTTGTCTGAAGCACTACTGACGACTTTTTTTTTTATTTATCTGTAAATATTTTGATTCTACGATTTAGTATTTAAAGCATATGTGTTATAATGATCGCTTCTTTTTTATGAATCAACTAGTGATGGGATAGCGACTGAATATTGGATGAAGGATATATATATATATATATATATATATATATATATATATATATATATATATATATATATATATATATATATATATATATATATATATATGTGTGTGTGTGTGTGTGTGTGTGTGTGTGTATAAACTAGGAAGAGAAATAATGAAGTTTTAAGATAATGAAATTCAAAAGAGATTACTCGGGGGAAACGAAAATAAATCTTTAAAACATAAAAGATGAAACAGTATTAAGCTCAAAACATCAGCGAAGCTTCAAAATGTGGTCACCGAATGACACAGGAAAAGCGCAACTTAAGAGTGAATATACATCTATTTATGTTATAGTTAGATGAATAGATCTCAAATTTGATAAGGAAAGACTTTTCATGTAAATAAGAATAGTTTTGCTTAATAATGAAAACAAAATTGTTTCTTCCTTGAAGAGAATTAATTTCTACATGGAGTGCGCAAGGCTTGGTTTTATCGACTGCGAGGGTAATGCAAGAGGCATTCAATGAGTGGGTCAGTGGACATGTCTGCGTTGCCAGACTTCAGGCACGACGCCAGACGTAAGAAACAATTCCACTAATTTCCCTTATCATTCTCATGCATTATTCATAAGTTCATAAACGCATGTTTATGTTATTATTCATAATTGCAAATGACCAATTCTTCATTTTTCATACAGAAAAATAATACAAGTAATCAGATGAAAATATAAGCATTTATTGAAACAAACTTCATTATTTATAATGTTAAATTAATAGAAACGAAATAGGTATCATTCTCAATGTGTTCAACATTTGATGCATTTCTTTATTTCCTTATATCACATATTTGTTATTTGTCTCTTCATCTATAATCATATTTTTATATATTTGTAATCTAAATACTGTATATTATATACGTTGGTTTGAGAATTATTCTTTCAAAATAGGAATATGCTATATATATACTTTAACACAATGCAAGAGCAACTCTATGAGAGGCCTACATTGCTATATCACACAACAGTAATACATCGTAAGCAATGTACGATATCATCAGTGGCAAACAGATCATAGTAAGTTCTGTTCTCAGTAGATGGCGCGCGGGAGGCGATCGACACCTTTTAGTTCGAAATATACTCTATTCTTCATTCACCCTTTCTATATACATATGCAGATGACATAAAAACATATCCAATCTCATAAAATGGAGCTAAAACTAAATAAAACTAAAAATGAATAAATAAATAAAGGTTGAATTTAGTATATCCGAAAGGTGGCTGGAAAGCCGTACGATATCTGCTATTGCGCGGAATGACAACAGATGGCCATCTCAGTGAGACGTTCATCGAATCCTTATTGAAGTTGGATAAACCGAAGTAAACCAATATTGCATGATAATAAATGTTCCATGATTTAGTATTGCTGTAACGGTTGATATACGATTAATCTCTCTCTCTCTCTCTCTCTCTCTCTCTCTCTCTCTCTCTCTCTCTCTCTCTCTCACCTACGTTTGAGGACCAAAAGCAGATATTTTTTAGTATTCTTGAAGGGTAAATTCAGATAAATGATAAAAGGGAATTATCATCTTTACTATGTGTACAAAATTCTAGGTATCTTTTAGTTATTTCCTCTTTTATTCTTTATGTATCTATTCTCATTACTCAGTTATCTAAACGCCCTCTACTTTCTAAGTTTATTTACGGAGGATTTTTTAAAAGTATATGTTTTCAACAGAATGCAAGGGATGCCTGCATTACTAGATAACACTACAGAAATCATCCTACGCACTGTAAGGCATTGTCAGAGGAAAACTAGATATAGTAAGTTCTGTTCTCAATAGATGGCGCGGGTGAGTTGAACGACGCCCTTTTGTCCCGGATTTACTCTTTCTTCCTGCGTGTTTGTGTACAGATATAGACGAATGGAAACTAATTCATCATCATATAGGGTAATGGGACTACAAAATAGTTAAAACTACAAAAAATATTAAATATAATAGTGTAAAATTCATTATGGGCGAGTGGTAACAAATATATATCTTAGTGACTCATTTATCTGAATGAATCTTATGTCGTAGGCCTAGGCATAGTTCATCAAGAAGACGATAATCAAAATATCTAGTAAGTGAGATTATGTATCACAAAGAGTTTTACTATTGTGTTTAAGGGCAGAACAAATCCAATAAAAGAACAGAAATTAATAAAGCCAGGGAATAACGATTAATAAAAAAAAGATTTTAAAAAGCTTATATAAAAGACTATAGAGCTTGTTATTGAAGCACTTCCAATATGACGAAGCGAATACTTTTGTATTCTAATTAAAAGAACCATGCTTGCTACAGCTGTAACTGCTGATATATTATTGATTTACTCTCTCTCTCTCTCTCTCTCTCTCTCTCTCTCTCTCTCTCTCTCTCTCTCTTTGAAGACCAAACACGAGAGAAGACAACTCTCTCTCTCTCTCTCTCTCTCTCTCTCTCTCTCTCTCTCTCTCTCTTTGAAGACCAAACACGAGAGAAGACAACTCTCTCTCTCTCTCTCTCTCTCTCTCTCTCTCTCTCTCTCTCTCTCTCTCTCTCTCTCTCTCTCTCTAAAGGCTAAACACTAAAGAAGACAAGGTATTATTGTTGGCGAACAGATAATAGTCAGTTTTGTTCTCACTAGATGGCGCGGGTGAGGTGATCGGCGCTCTTATGTCCAGGATCAACTCCGTTCTTATTTCGCCTTATCTGTATACAGATGTAGACGTGCTAATACACACTTTCATCATTATCTAGGACACTGGTGCTACATAATGATTAAAACTACAAAAATACTTAATAATTAATTAAATCATTTATTATGATCGAATGAAGGCTGCCAAGCCGTATGATAGTTTATGCTGAACGACCTAGAAGCAGAGAGTTATATTATGGAACATTTATTGAATTCTCCCTGAAGTTAAATAAAGCAAATTAATCCGATATAGCGTCTGAGTGAATCCGAAAATATGCTGACGTTAACTACAATTGAATTTATTCTTTTCTGATACAAGATTGATTAAGTAATAATAAATTGAAATTATGCACATTAGAGAATTTTAAAATCACCTGCTTTATTGATAGAAAAACTATAATATATAATGAAAGAAAAAATGCATCAAATGGATAATATTGAATAAAAATAGAGGATGAAAATAACAATCAATATATAAGGAATTTTGAAGAGCAGATTTCTAAGATTAATTCAAATATTCTTAAAGCTCAATCAATATAACGGAACGCCAAATTTTGGACTTGCCTTTAGCTTTACGAATTTTGCATTCTAATTTAACGAATCATGTTTTATTACAAATGTAACTGCTTATATACTACTGATCTCTCTCTCTCTCTCTCTCTCTCTCTCTCTCTCTCTCTCTCTCTCTCTCTCTCTCTCTCTCTTAACACTGTTTGAGGAACTAACACTTTAAAGGGCAAGGTATTAACCATTGGCAAAGAGATTATAGTAATCTGTACAATGTGGTTGGCCTTTCAGCTAATTCTATTCCCTTACTTAAATATCATTATCTAATTATTCTCATGTTTTTTTTTTTTCTTTTTTAAAGAGGATTCTTTTAAACTTACCCTATGACATATACAGCTTCAACAGAATGCAAGAAATGCGTGCATCATAAAATAGTAATCATCTTATATACTGTACGATATTAACGGTGGCAAACAGTTATAGTAAGTTTTGTTCTCACTAGATGGCGCGGGTGAGGTGATCGGCGCCTTTCTGTTCAGCCTCTGTTCTGCTTTTCTTTCGTCTTTTATGTTTACAGATGTAGACGAACTAAAACTTATTCACTCTCATGTAGGGAAATGGCGCTATAAAGTGATTATAAAGGCAATGATGCTAAATAATTGAATAAAGAATTTATTATGAAAACAGATGGCCATTTCAGTGATCCACTCATCGTATACTCCCTGATGTTAAATAAAGTGATGTAGTATCTAAATGAATCCTCATAATGAAAGCTATATCGTAGACAGCGTTTGAATTAATTCTATTATTATTATTATTATTATTATTATTATTATTATTATTATTATTATTATTATTATTATTATTATGACGAAAAACACTAGACTCCTTTCCCTTTCTTATAATTTTTATCAATATACAAGAGTCAGACGTGGCAGAGAGTGTTGAACAGTTTTCTTGGCC
>NC_090747.1:55731234-55746234 GCF_036898095.1 Palaemon carinicauda | reverse complement strand
TATATATATATTGACACAATGCTTTTATATCTTATTCAGAAATGGAAATACTATCTACTTCATACGTTGGTTTGAAACATATTTATACAAACACAGCCTACGCTATATAAAGCTTAACAAAATATAACCGGAAGTCTGATTATGAGTTACAAAGATGCCTGCGTTGGTAAATCACGTTAAGTACGCTATTAACGTGAGCGAACAGATTATAATTAGATTTGCTCTCACTAGATGGCGTGGGTGACGTGATTAGTACCCTTTTGTCCAGATTCTTCTCTGTTTTTCTTTCGCCGTCTCTGTATAGGGATGTAGACGAAGTAAAACATATTTATCATAATTCAGGGTAATAGCAATATAAAATCATTAAAACTATAAAAATACTAAATAATCGAATCTAAACTTCTGTATGAATGATCGCCTGATGGTAGCCCGTGTGATAGCTCTTGTTACACCATATGGCAACTGATGGCCATCTCCCTGAAACAGAGTTTACATTCTAATAAATGATCACTGCTCTAGTACAGCTGCAAATGCTAATGCTCTCTCTCTCTCTCTCTCTCTCTCTCTCTCTCTCTCTCTCTCTCTCTCTCTCTCTCTCTCTCTCTCTCTCCTATTTTTTAGGATTAGAAACGAAAAAAGGACAAAAATGAAATTTAATTCATAGATGCAAATGTAGTCCTAAACATCCATCTATATATGATGTAATTCTTTTATGAAAATATATGGTTAGAATTCTGTATATTTTCATCATGAATATTTTTACTTCTGTGTAAAATGTTTGTAAAGATATTGCCAAATTAAAAGACACGGGAGTGTCAGCAACTTTGGAAGGCTGTGTGCATTCATAGAAATAAATTGATTACATCGATAACTTCTTCTTGCCTATTATGTACAGTAGTTCATAACCACGTTACATGTCAATCCGTATCGCTTTTATTATTATTATTATTATTATTATTATTATTATTATTATTATTATTATTATTATTATTATTATTATTATTATTATTATTATTAAACAGGTGCTTTATAGCACGAGGTTCCAAGTTATACCAAGCTCTCTTAGGAACCCATCACGTTCCTGACTACACATGCTGATTCGATCAGCTATCTCTTTGTACAAGTACTGGGGTTATATCGGCTACTACATTCTCAGGATTCATTTTCAATGACCCCGGTATAGTCTCTTGTGCTCCTTTGATTATTGGCACTATTTCTACTTGCATATTTCATACTATTCATAATTCCATTCGTAAGTTCTGTTAATTTTATATTTTTCTCTCCTTATCCTCCACTCTTGAGTATCTATAATACTATTTTCGTTGCTTATCACTATTGTTATTATGATATTAATAAAAAGACTTACTTTTTACCCCATGTTTATTATGTATTGAATATTTTTTCTTTATTCTAGGAATTTTCATGAGGCCATATACTTACATTACTAATTTTAGTAAAATTATGTTTCTTGGCAATAGACTGTAGCAGTAGCATCGGCCTTTTTTTCTACACTGCAGAAAATTTAGATTTATTTCACATTCGAATGGATCCAAAAAAGTTACTTATAGTGTTGTTGGTTTTTTGGAATATAGACTTCCCTCAGTTTGCATGGGGGTTTTCTCTTTGAAAAGGCTATGGGCCATTTAAATTATCTAAAGGATTCAAAAGTTCAAACCATGAGAAATATATAATCATATTTTGAGAGTATCAAAGCATTGAGTGTTGGACCAAATCGAAGATAGGGGAAATGGATATGAAAATATTAGAGCCGAAAAATGTCTACGGACTATGCCCATACAGTGTCAAGACCCAAATTTTTTTATATAATAAATAAATAAATAAATATACATATATATATATATATATATATATATATATATATATATATATATATATATATATATATATATATATATATATATATATATATAATAATAATAATAATAATAATAATAATAATAATAATAATAATAATGTTTATTGGACAAAAATATTTACATACAAAGATTTACATGAAATACAGACTCAGTCCAAGCCCATGTGGAGCAGAGCTCTTCAGGCAATAATACAACAAAAATAATATCATCAATTAAGTAAAAATAGAAAAAATAAAATAAATATGGATATAGGTAAACAAAATGTATGCATACATATACATAGGTATATATATACAAATAGATACATATAAATGAGATTCTTAACCTAAAAACAAATGGAAATGTATATTTATATGATAAAGAAGGATGGTATATGAAAACTACAGGTATATACATTAAAAAACTGTAGATATTAAGCAAAAAACTCAGTAAAAGAATTAGTTTTATAAATAAGAATATTCTAAACAATGTAACTGATACTTGCATTGTGGTTAGGTAGGCAAGTATAAATATTTATTAACAAAGCTTAATACCCAGATAACAGGAGATTTGTACATGATATCTTTAAAAGATCGAACGCTAAGCAATGCCTTTAGATAAGCGGGCAGAGTATTCCAAAGTTTAATACCTTGATACGGTTGCTTAAGTTTGTATTTCCTGTTCCATATGGATGAACTGACTGTTCCTGACTTATTTTTCGTTTTAAATCTGGAAATTCGTTCAATACAAGTGTATGGAACATCATATTCATTAAGGAGAGCTTATAAGTGTCTTCCAGCTTCAATATCGAGAGAGACCGGAAGAGTGGCGATGTATGAGCTAAGTAATCACTGGAGTTTATGATTCTTACCAGTCTTTTTTGAATTACAATTAATGATTGCAGGACGTTTCTACCACTACTCCCCCACGCCGTAATGCAGTAATTTAGGTGAGGAGATACTAACGAGTGATACAAATGTTTTATAATATATAAGGGGAAATACTCTTTTAATCTGTATATGATACCCATTACTTTGGCAATTTTATTAACTGTCATATTTACATGCTCACAGAAAGTTAGTTTATCATCAAGAACTATCCCTAAAAATTTACCACTGGACTTCTGGTCCAGAGTGTGATTCCTATAGCAACCCATATGTTATCTGGAACTCTACGCAAAGAAAAAGGGAGATACACAGGGGAGATACTTGGATTTGTTAGCACCGCCTCTAACGAGTCGAAAAACATATTTCCGTCACCTCCTGGACGTCTATAAATTATGTGAGTACTGTAGATACCTAAGATTACTGTTTTATGAGGCGAATTTGGTATAGAAACCGTTACACGAACACTTTCAAAATTATCATTAAAAATGTTGAAGAAGTCATCAAGAGGTTGAAAATCATGAGTCTTTAACGAAAATGCTCACACTGCCGCCCCTCCGACTATCCCGATAATTGTGGCACGCATTATACCCAGGAAGATAATTCATGCAGTGAGTTTCTTCCTTAGCCCATGTTTCGGTCAATACAATGATATCAAATTCAGGGTTGCAGTTTTTTAAGTAGCCAATGAATTCGTCATGGTTTTTCTTGAAACTTCGAATATTAAAGCTAATTAGTGAAAGACATTGCCGCATATGATTAGGGAGAGAATCATTAAATGTTTCAGTAGTGTAATATCTACAAGGAAACAAATCAGATGTGTTCACAAAATCAATAGTTTTCATCAGGATCAAAGTGATATACAGGATTTGTGTTCATGAAACGTAACCACAGTTATAATTAGTAATTAATAATTTAGTAACAATATGCTTAAAAATACAAAAATGAAAATATTTCGTTACTGTGAAAAGCGGAAATCGTTGTAAAAAATAGAAAAAAGGAAATAACTGTTTTAATTACAATACAGGAATAGGAATAATAAAAATAATAACAACAATAATAGTAATAAAAAACAATAATGATATTAAAGATAGTAAAAGTAATAATAGTAAATTTTATGATAGTAATGATATTACTAACAATAGTGGAAATGGCGGTGTTAAAAGTAAAATAATGCAATTTGAAAAAAAAAAATGGTGAGTAAAAATTCAAAAATTTAAATGTGAAAAACCAATGAGGCTAGAAATAACGTTTACAGAATCTGAAAACAATAGAGTATTTAGCACATATTTTGAATCACTCAGGGGCACTAAGCCCTGTACTTCTGTAGAACAGATCAAGGTCCTTTCGGGTACGGATAGCAAAAGTTTTGCCCGTTGAGGAAGATTTCACTTTGATAACTCCGTCGCGAGTATGCAGGAACAGACCGGTATACTGCTGTCTTTTCACTCCACGAAGTTCATAAAAAAGCTAATCACGTTTCTTTGTGAGCCTTTCACCTATAAAGAAACCGTTTGCAGTGTCATTCCTGTGTTGAAAACATGAGTGTCTGATGTCTGCCTTCACTGCTCGCGACATCACTTTCAGCAAGATGTTGTTGCTTTCAAAGGACCTATCGACCCTTCTCTTACCGATCCTTCGCCCTTAAGGAAGACGTGGTCAGGAAAATTCTTTTGAACACACCTTTCCACGAGATCCCGGCCAATAATCCGTGTATCCTCGTTTGGTTGGGGAGCAGGCAAGGCAGGGCCACACAGGACAAGATCATTACATATCATTTGGGCTTCCGTCTCATCCAGCTTCTCATCAAGAATTGCCATTTCTCTAGATGTGTCTGGCCTGGCTTCAAGTGTCGCCACCCTATTTGTTAGGTCGGTAATTATTTGGTCCTTTTTACTCATTTTACGGTCTATTTCTTCTAGATGGTGGCGTATTTTGTCCTCCACCGCAGCAATGACCCTTTCCTCAATTGACTCCATTTTTTCCTTTAGGTCACTCACTTGTGATACGAGGTTAGAATTCCGACCCGAAAGTAAAGATTTCAGGTCCTGAATTTCCGCACACAGGTCGGGAAGCAAGTTCACTACACTGGAGCCTAATTGAGCGGGAGGTCAGGTCAGGAGAAAATAACACGTCTGATCAGTAACCAGGTTGATATATATATATATATATATATATATATATATATATATATATATATATATATATATATATATATATATATATATATATATATATATATATATATCTATCTATATATACAGTATATATATATATATATATATATATATATATATATATATATATATATATATATATATATATATATATATATATACATATATATATAAATATATATCATCTCCTCCTACGCCTATCGACGCAAAGGGCCTCGGTTAGATTTCACCAGTGGTCTCTATCTTGAGCTTTTAATTCAATAATTATTCATTCATCATCATCTACTTCGCGTTTCACAGTCCTCAGCCATGCAGATCTGGGTCTTCCAACTCTTCTATTGCCTTGTGAAGCCCATATGAACGTTTGGTGAACTAATCTCTCTTGGGGAGTGCGAAGAGCATGCCTAAATCATTGTCATCTAACCATCATCATGACCTCATCCACGTATGGCACTCAAGTAATCTCTTTTATAGTTTTATTTCTAATCCTGTCCTGCCATTCAACTCCCAATATCCTTTTGAGGGCTTTATTCTCAAATCTACTAAATCTATCGGAGATTTGCTTCAATAGGCGTAAGATATGATATATATATATATGTATATGTATATATATATATATATATATATATATATATATATATATATATATATATATATATATATATATTTATATACATAAATAAATAAATAAATATATATGTATATATATATATATATATATATATATATATATATATATATATATATATATTTATGCACATATATATAAATATGTATATATATATATATATATATATATATATATATATATATATATATATATATATATATATATGTATGAATTGATGCAAATGTTTCTATATTTGCAATAGGAATGCTATCTACTTTATGCTTTGTTTTGAGACGTATTCAATACTGCACTGTCTATGCTAAATGTGGTTTTAACATTTTGAAAGAGGAACTCAATAATTCTAAACAGATTTTTAGTAATTTCTGTTCTCACAAGATGGCACTGGGGAGGTGATCGGCGCCTTTGTGTCCAGAATCTACTTTGTCTGTATACCGATGTAGACGAATTAAGATATATTCAACATCTTATAGGGTAATGGTGTCACAGAATTATCAAAACTACAAAAATACTGTAAAATTTAAAAAATAATTTGGTATGATGGAATGAGGGTAGGAAAGCCGTATCTAAAGGAATCCCATTAAACAAAGCTATGAAGTTGGTAGTAATTGAAATATTTTTTTTTCAATACGAGGTTCATAAAATAATTTCAAATTAAGAAAACAAATGCGATTAATTAACATAGAGGATTTCAGAACAATCTGCTCTATAAATAAAAAAAAAAATTATACGTACATATATAAAGTCACTTCGCCCAATTTTGAGAGGTAGCCGACATCAAACAAAGGAAAAAATAGGGGACATTTCCTCTATACGTTCCTCCCAGCCTGACAAGGGACTCACCCGAGTTCTGCTGGTACTGTTATATATAGAGTAAAAGGATAAAAATTCATACAGGCCGATTGTCACATTATAGCAGGTAAACAAGTAAAGTGAATAATATCACAGAAGTTTTTTTTTTTTTTTTTTTTTTTTTTTTTTTTTTTTTTTTAAGATTAATTCGCATATCATTAAAGTACTTTAGTATCGTGAATTTTGCGGTCTGATAAAATATTACAGATGTAACTGTTATTACATTATCTCTCTCTCTCTCTCTCTCTCTCTCTCTCTCTCTCTCTCTCTCTCTCTCTCTCTCTAAAATTCTTTTGATGAATAAACACTATAGAAGGCATATATATATATATATATATATATATATATATATATATATATATATATATATATATATATATATATATATATATATATATAAAGATATACATATATGTATATGTACATATATATAAATATATATATATATATATATATATATATATATATATATATATACTGTATATATATATATATATATATATATATATATATATATATATATATATATATATATATATATATATATATATATATATATATATATATATATATATATATATATATATAAATAATTCTTAATGATACTTGAAGTGTATACAGGAATTCATCAATATATACTGTTACGAGAGTGTATGGGAGCTTTTTGATTTATATGTACGTGCTGAAATTAGTACAGATTCAGTAGATTTGAGAACAAACACCTCAGAAAAGATATTAGGAGTTAAAAGGTTGGATATGAAACTACAAGAGAGATTGCTCGAGTGTCATATGTGGATGAGATCATGGTGAGTGGTAGATGGAGATGGTTAGGGGATGCTCTTCGCACTCCTCAAGAGAGATTTGTTCACCCAAATTTCAACTGGGCTCCACAAGGCACTAGAAGAGTTGGAAGACCCAGGCTTACATGGCTGAGGACTATGAATGGTGAAGTAGGAGATGATGAATGGAGAAGTATTGAATTAAAAGCTCATGATAGGGACAACTGGCGAATTATAACCAAGGTTTTTTTTTTTTGGTTAATAGGCGTAGGGAGAGATTATAATTATATAATAATAAAGAGCAAACTCTCTCTCTCTCTCTCTCTCTCTCTCTCTCTCTCTCTCTCTCTCTCTCTCTCTCTCTCTCTCTCTCTCTCTCTATATATATATATATATATATATATATATATATATATATATATATATATATATATATTGTTTTTTCTAGTAGTGCTCAGCTCTTCCCATCTCTCGGGTAGTGGGGACAGGAGTAGTCATACCCTAGTGATAGTGTGTGCGTGTGTGTGCATTTTGCATACCTATCTAAATATTTAGCCGACATGCGAAATCTATGCGAGGCCCTTTGCGTCAGTAGGCGTAAGAGGAGATGATGATGGTGATGATACAGATGTAGACTAATTAGATGATATTTAATCTTTTATATGTTAACAGTGCTACAGAAGGATTAAAATAACAAAAATACTAAATAGTTGAATAAATATTTTGTATTACCTATGATGTTAACAACATTTGAAACGACTCTTTTCTAATCCACGATTGATAGAATTACTTAAAACTAAGACTATATAACAGGATTTAAGAATAATATGCTCTATTGCTAAGAATAGTATTATACACAAGGAAAGACAAAATGCAATAAATCGATAAAAATGAATAAAGGCCGAGGATGACATTAAACAAATAACAGGATTGATAAACAAAGAAGCTTAAAAATCAGATTTCACAGATTAATTCGTCTATTACTAGAATACTTCCAAAATGCCGGAACGTTTAATTTTGGACTTACCTTTAGCTTCTGGAATTTTGCCTACTTATATAAAGAATCATTGTTTAATTGTTAATGTATTATATTTCTCTCTCTCTCTCTCTCTCTCTCTCTCTCTCTCTCTCTCTCTCTCTCTCTCTCTCTCTCTCTCTCTCTCTCTGTATATATATATATATATATATATATATATATATATATATATGTATATGTATATATATATATATATATATATATATATATATATATATATATATATATATATATATATGTATATATATACATATGTATATATATATATATATATATATATATATATATATATATATATATATATATATATATATATATATATATATATATATATATATATACATATCCTCTTTTGGGGCCCAAACACTATAAAGGACTCTATAACTTAAAAATAGTCCTTTAAGATATTTGAATTGTAATTTATTGATATATATTCAGTCTAAACATCCATACATTATATTATGCAATGTCTTTGAAAAAATAGGATATAATCTGGTGTAAAATGTCTATTATAATTTTATATTTTTACATTAGTATAAAATAAAAAAATCAGTAAAATTGAAGGAAAATATTTCTACTGAAAGGTTTTCAGCATTAGTTTATGGTAAATTAAAATAACTGATAAATGGAATGGAATAAACAAATTACGATGTTTACTATTTTTTTTCAATATTTCATGCATTTCTTTGTTATTTATTTTTTTAAAGATACGTTTCATTTATTTATTCTTATGTTATTATATCTCGTTATCCAAACACTCTCTACATTTTACGTTGGTTTAAACATAACCAAAATTTTGGAAAATATAAGAGAATATTGATGAGTGTGAGTTAGCTCATACAGCAGTAATAATATTTAGTGAAGAACGATATTATCGGTGGCAAAGAAATTATAGTAATTTTTGCTCTCACTAGATGGCGTGGGTGAGGTGATCGGACCCTTATCATCCAGGATCTACTCGGTTTCTCTTTATCCGTGTCTATATACAGGTGTAGATGAACTAAAACAATTTCAACATGATAAAGGGAAATGGTATTAGAAAATAATCAATTCTATTTAAATCATAAATAATTGAATGTAATATACATTATGACGGAAGTTGCGTGGAAAGTTGTATGATAATTGGTTTTGTACGGTATGCCATCTTAGTTATACAAATTATTCTTTCCTAATACAAGATTAATAACATTTTTTTCAGATTCAGAAGATAACAGTTGAAATGTTGAACAAACGAGATTATGTAATAGAGGATTTTAGAATAACCTTATTTATTGTTCGAAAAACATTACACTCAATGATAGAAATAATAGGATAAAATTATATAAATGGATAAAACCAGGGTATGACAACATAATAATCAAATGGATGAATAAAGAAAAAAAAAGTGGATGAGCTGACTTGAAAAATTAATTTACATGTTATTAAAACACTGCATATGATTTAACATAGTTTAGAACTCACGTTTAGTATATAGAATTTTGCATTTTAATAAAACGATCCATGCTGTAACAGCTAGTACATTATTAATCTCTCTCTCTCTCTCTCTCTCTCTCTCTCTCTCTCTCTCTCTCTCTCTCTCTCTCTCTCTCTCTCTCTCTCTTTTATTTTTTAGGACCATGGAGCAAGAGGGCAAAAAATTTAAAATAGTTGTAAAGGGAATTTGAAGTGTAAATTATAATTCTTCGATGAATATTTACCTTAAAGATCCCATTCTTTATATGATGTAATTTCTTTGAATAAATAAGGTTTTATTCTAGTGTGAGATCACAATTAAAATTTCTTATTTCAGTATAAAAAGTTTGATAAGATTTGGGGAAACTGAAAGACAAGGGAGTGTCAGGAAGTTATAGTAATATTTTCTCTAAATATTTTTAAATATTCGTGGAAGCTAAATACAATGAATTACAATAAAAAAGATAATCCGTACCATGCAGTCAGCAGTTCCGGCATTTATATTTTCATTTTATTTAGATATTTTTTATTTATTTATTATTAATTATTTATTATTGTATTTTCATATTTCGTTATACAAACACTTTCTAATCTATACTTTTATATAATGAGGAATACAAGAAATGTTTTTATTATACAATAACAATTGTCTTTCACACGATAAGATATTAACGAGAAAAAAGAGATTTTAGTTAATTCTGTTCTCAATAGGGGGCACGGGTGAGGTGATCGGCGCCTTTTCTCCAGGATTTACTGTTTTTCTCTCACCGTGCCTGTGTAGAGAAGTAAAACAGAAAAATGGCAATACACAAAATAATTCAAACTACCATCTAAATAATCGAAGGCATAATTACGAGAGGCCAAGTGGCAACACATGTATATCTCAAAGATACTTGTCGAATCATCATTGAAGTTAAATAAGCAAAGAAAACTGATGTATTTTCTGAATGAATCCTTACAAATCAATCTATGTCGTAGAGATAGTTTAGTAGGAAAATGATAATTAGTATAGTAAACAAGCGAGATTAAGTAACACATATTTGTTTTTTTAGAGTAATATGCTATCTTCTTCTTCTGTGTCTGCATCTCCTCCCACATCTATGTGGGGTCGATGTTTCTGACTAGTTTTCTCCATCTACCTCTGTCTCACACTTCATTACCGGTTAATCCCTCTGATCGAAGGTCATCCTTGATACAGTCTATCCACCTTCGCTTTGGTCTCCCTCTCCTTCTCGTTCCCTGTACCTCCATTTCCATCACTCTCCTCCCATTACAATGTTCATCTCTTCTCATGACATGACCATACCACCTCAGTCTACTTTCTTGGATCTTATCTGATAGTTTTCTAACTCCTGTGGTACCCCTAATTACCTCATTCCGTATCTCATTTCTTCCTGTCACCCCACACATCCATCTCAACATTCTCATCTCTGCCACATCCAGATTCTTCTTTTCTGTCTTCTTTATTGCCCACGTCTCCGCTCCATACATTTTATTTGCTATATCATCTTAGAGTAATATGCTTTATTGATCGAAAAAAAATATTCCTTTTAAAGTCTCAAACAATCCAATAAAAGGATAAAAGCGAATAAAGTCAGGGGAAGATAATGTAGCAAATACAATCATTAATAAACAAAAAAAAAAATGTATGAAAAGCTGATCTCAAAAATTAATTCGTTACTACTGAAGCACGTCATATATGACGAAACAAAGTTTTTTGTTACGTTTTGTATTTAGAAATTTGCATTTAATTAGAACGATCCATGCTTTATGACTGCTGTACATACACAAATACTCTCTCTCTCTCTCTCTCTCTCTCTCTCTCTCTCTCTCCTCTCTCTCTCTCTCTCTCTCTCTCTCTCTCTCTCATTTTAAATGCTATACAGAATAGAGAACAATTGCTTTTATTATTATTATTATTATTATTATTATTATTATTATTATTATTATTATTATTATTATTATTATTATTATTATTATTATTATTATTATTATTGGTTACACTGGTCTCTTACATTATATCTAGTGTTATTTTTTTCAATCTAAAAAATTTCAAGACTATATACTTACACTAGTGATGTTAGAAAAACTATACTTCTTGACTATATTCAGTAGCTAGACGTGGTTTGAATCGTTGGATAGTGTGATGGGCCTTATATGGACCAAAGCAGGAACCTCGGTCCTTCTTTATAGTCCAGAAACTTATCATTTATCTCAGATTCCATTGGAGCCCTCGAAAAGAGTCACTTACATTGTTGCATAGGATCATGCTCTTTGTAAGAGCTTTGGGTCATTAACATTATTTAGAGGGTTAAAGTTTAAACTATGGGAAGTGATAATCTATATTGATAGTTTGAGAAGATAGATATCCTCAAATCATTGAGTGTTTGATAAAATCGAAAGCAGGGGAAATAGATGTGAAAAGGATTGTTAAAAAGCAGACAAAACTCTACGGGACATGCCCATACATAATCAGCTACTAATTTTTGGTATTAATTAAGCTGTCCATTTTTCAATCTTGTGACTCAAACCTGTTTTTAAAACCGTGTGTAGAGAACATGTTTAATATATATATATTATATATATATATATATATATTATATATATATATATATTATATATATATATATATTATATATACATAGATATCTATATATGCATATGTACATATATATGTATATAAATATATAAATACATATATATATATATATATATATATATATATATATATATATGTATATATATATATATATATATATATATATATATATATATATATATATATAATATATATATATATATATATATATAATATATATATATATTTGTTATCGAGATGCTATCTACTTTACACGTTGGTTTGGGAAGTATTCATTCAATATCTACGACAAATGTAGCTTCAACAGAATGTACGAGGAACTCTCTATGTAAGCGCCACAGAACCACTATATAAAACAACAGTAATCATTTTACGAGATTATCGGTGGCAAACAAATTATAGTAAGTCCTGTTCTCAATAGATGGCGTGGGTGAGGTGATAAGCTCCCTTTAGTGAAGGATCTACTATTTTTCTTTCATCGTGTTTGTGTAGAGATATAGGCGAACTGAAACATATTCAATATCATATAGAACAATGTTAATACAAAATAACTAGATCTACGAAAATTACTTAATAATTTAATAAAACATTTGTTATGACCGATTGGTGTACAGATTATTGCACGATAGTATTTCATTAATACACTCATAGAATCCTCCCTGAAGTTGGGTAAAGCAATGTAATCCTATGTAGGCTATTATCTGAATGAATCCTCATGAATATATCTATGAGGCAGATATCATTCGAATTTACTATTTTTTATTCCAAGATTGATAAAGATATGATATATTAAACAGATAATAGTTAAATTGATATACACGCGAGGTAATCGAACAATGAAGAAATTTAGATGAAACTAATTTATTGATTATAAACTATTACGTATAAGGAAAGAAAAAATCCAATGAGAGAATGAGAATTGATACAAAAAAATATAATATATATATATATATATATATATATATATATATATATATATATATATATATATATATATATATATATATATTTATATACTTGAATGGTTGGTGAGATTGTTTAATATGTGTTTTGTGTTGTCAATGGTAACAGTAGATTGGGTCTGTGCATGTATTGTACCACTATATAAGGGTAAGGGAGATGTGCATGAGTGTTGTAATTCAAGAGGTATTAGTTTGTTGAGTGTAGTTGGAAAAGTGTATGGCAGAGTACTGATTAATAGGATTAAGGATAAAACAGAGAATGCAATCTTGGAAGTACAGGGTGGTTTTAGAAGAGGTAGGGGTTGTATGAATCAGATTTTTACAGTTAGGCAGATATGCGAGAAATATTTAGCAAAAGGTAAGGAGGTGTATGTTGCGTTTATGGATCTGGAGAAACCATATGATAGAGTTGGTAGGGAAGCAATGTGGAATGTGATGAGGTTATATGGAGTTGGTGGAAGGTTGTTGCAAGCAGTGAAAAGTTTCTACAAAGGTAGTAAAGCATGTATTAGAATAGGAAATGAAGTGAGAGATTGGTTTCCGGTGAGATTGGGGCTGAGACAGGGATGTGTGATGTCGCCGTGGTTGTTTAACTTGTATGTTGATGGAGTGGTGAGAGAGGTGAATGCTCGAGTGCTTGGACGATGATTAAAACTGGTAGGCGAGAATGATCATGAATGGGAGGTAAATTAGTTGTTGTTTGCGGATGATACTGTACTGGTAGCAGACACAGAAGAGAAGATTGACCGACTAGTGACAGAATTTGGAAGGGTGTGTGAGAGAAGGAAGTTGAGAGTTAATGTGGGTAAGAGTAAGGTTATGAGATGTACGAGAAGGGAAGGTGGTGCAAGGTTGAATGTCATGTTGAATGGAGAGTTACTTGAGGAGGTGGATCAGTTTAAGTACTTGGGCTCTGTTGTTGCAGCAAATGGTGGAGTGGAAGCAGATGTACGTCAGAGAGTGAATGAAGGTTGCAAAGTGTTGAGGGCAGTTAAGGGAGTAGTAAAAAATAGAGGGTTGGGCATGAATGTAAAGAGAGTTCTATATGAGAAAGTGATTGTACCAACTGTGATGTATGGATCGAAGTTGTGGGGAATGAAAGTGATGGAGAGACAGAAATTGAATGTGTTTGAGATGAAGTATCTGAGGAGTATGGCTGGTGTATCTCGAGTAGATAGGGTTAGGAACGAAGTGGTGAGGGTGAGAACGGGTGTAAGAAATGAGTTAGCGGCTAGAGTGGATATGAATGTGTTGAGGTGGTTTGGCCATGTTGAGAGAATGGAAAATGGCTGTCTGCTAAAGAAGGTGATGAATGCAAGAGTTGATGGGGGAAGTACAAGAGGAAGGCCAAGGTTTGGGTGGATGGATGGTGTGAAGAAAGCTCTGGGTGATAGGAGGATAGATGTGAGAGAGGCAAGAGAGCGTGCTAGAAATAGGAATGAATGGCGAGCGATTGTGACGCAGTTCCGGTAGGCCCTGCTGCTTCCTCCGGTGCCTTAGATGACCGTGGAGGTAGCAGCAGTAGGGGATTCAGCAGTATGAAGCTTCATCTATGGTGGAAAATGTGGGAGGTTGGGCTGTGGCACCCTAGCAGTACCAGCTGAACTCGGCTGAGTCCCTTGTTAGGCTGGGAGGAACGTAGAGAGTAGAGGTCCCCTTTTTTGTTTTGTTTCTTTGTTGATGTCGGCTACTCCCCAAAATTGGGGGAAGTGCCTTTGGTATATGGATGGATGGATGGATGGATATATATATATATATATATATATATATATATA
>NC_090747.1:55701234-55713734 GCF_036898095.1 Palaemon carinicauda | reverse complement strand
TTATCAAGGAACGCTGCATACTAGAACAAGTATGACCTTTTCCCTGTTCTGAGTCTCTGTTATAGAATATTTTTTGTTTTATAGATAATTTATTTTGTTTGCACAACACTAAGCACTCCGGCTCTACTTGAGGAAACTCAGTATACTAAAAAAAGTCAAACTTGTTTTATCTGCATTTGTCCACCTGATAAAGAAACAGTACAGGTGAATCTTTATCAAGGAACGCTGCATACTAGAAAAAGTATGACTTTTTCTCTGTACCGAGTGTCTCTCATAGATATGGTTTTGTTTCAATAATATTTCATTCTGAGTGCACAACACTAAACACTGCTGCTCCACTGGAGGGAACTCAGTATATTAGAAAAAGTCAGACTTGTTTTTTTCTGCATTTGTCCACCTGATAAAGAAACAGTACAGGTGAATCTTTATCAAGGAACGCTGCATACTGGAACAAGTATGACTTTTTCTCTGTACCGAGTGTCTCTCATAGATATGGTTTTGTTTCAATAATATTTCATTCTGAGTGCACTACACTAAACACTGCTGCTCCACTGGAGGGAACTCAGTATATTAGAAAAAGTCAGACTTGTTTTTTTCTGCATTTGTCCACCTGATAAAGAAACAGTACAGGTGAATCTTTATCAAGGAACGCTGCATACTAGAACAAGTATGACTTTTTCTCTGTACCGAGTGTCTCTCATAGATATGGTTTTGTTTCAATAATATTTCATTCTGAGTGCACAACACTAAACACTGCTGCTCCACTGGAGGGAACTCAGTATATTAGAAAAAGTCAGACTTGTTTTTTTCTGCATTTGTCCACCTGATAAAGAAACAGTACAGGTGAATCTTTATCAAGGAACGCTGCATACTAGAACAAGTGTGACCTTTCCCTGTTGCTGAGTCCATGACTTAAAATATTCTTCTTATGTTTGGAAGGGTGAAGTCTAGATGCCATACTGCCTTCTCTTAATAGGTTTTAAAAAAGGAATTATTTCCTCACAACAGTAAATTATATTGAATTTCTTCAAAACTCATCTATATATTGTTTTTCTCCTTTTTCTCTTTTCTTAATTTTTATTTATATATCTTTTTTATTGCCTAATCTTTTTTTTCTTACGTCCACAACACGAAAAACACAGTCCCATTCCCATATTCCAATGGAATGGTTTCTTCTTGAGTGGACACAGTGTACTGGAAGAAATGATTTACTCCCATGTTATAAAATTTTTCTTCGCCATTATCTTCAGTTCTCTGAGCAATGTTTTGATGGAGCATTCACTTTCATTCCCGTAATATTTGGCAAATACATCCACGGTGAATTTAATTCTGCCTTCGAGAAAAGTGCGTAGCACACACTTGATATTGTAAGCAACGGAAAATGCATCTGTTGAGGGACTGCAAGGTCCTCCAACATAGATCTGTGGAGCATACCATGGTCTCCATCTTCTAGCTATAAGCCTCTTCTTCAATTTGCATGCGTTCATATTTCCCATATATCTTATCGGTCTACCTATCTCTCTCATCATACCGAAATCAATGACTGTCACCTTTGGTCCATCAAACGTTAGGTCGATCATGATATTATTCGGTTTAAGGTCATTATGGCAGAGACCTTCTTTATGAAAGTCATTG
Source organism: Palaemon carinicauda (assembly GCF_036898095.1). NCBI lineage: Eukaryota > Metazoa > Arthropoda > Malacostraca > Decapoda > Palaemonidae > Palaemon > Palaemon carinicauda. The sequence goes on along the minus strand of NC_090747.1, from coordinate 55,712,099 downwards.
ATAATGTTGCATAAGTCTCTTAGCACGGCCAATCTCTCGCTTAAGGGGGGCTTGCAACGACGTATCCATTGATCCAGTGTCATCTGATGACGCGACATGATGATTCCAAGTTTCTTGTCCCGGACAATCCCTTTCAATCTCGGCACTCCCGTGTGCTGGAGCATTTCCATGTGCCTAATTTCATCGAAAAAAGCCTTCTCCCGAGATCCCTTTATGGTTTTGATACACAAAGTTGATGATCCTTTGAAGACTGGCAATCTAGAACCACCCAACATAAAAGTGGGAGAAGATGCTGACAAAGAACATGATGATTCTTTGAAGGCATAAACCTTACCATATCTTCCTACACCAAGTTTCTTCCCCAAACATTTCTCTATGCCTCGCCAAGTATATAACATTCCCTGTTCTCTCCAATACATTTGTCTCGAAGTCTGAATATTTTTCAAACAAGAAGATGAATTTGAAGATTCTTCATCATTTCCACTTTCACTATCAGAACTCAGCTCTTCACTCGAGTCATAATGTGATTCTTCTTCACTTTCACTATCAGAAGAATTTAGCTCTTCACTCGAATCATTATCTGAGTCTTCCTCTTCAGTTTCACTATCAGAAGAACTCAGCTCTTCACTCGAATCATTATCTGAGACTTCCTCTTCAGTTTCACTATCAGAAGAACTCAGATCTTCACTCGAATTATTATCTGAGTCTTCCTCTTCAGTTTCACTATCAGAAGAACTCAGTTCTTCACTCGAATCACCTTCCTCTTCAGTTTCACTATCAGAAGAACTCAGCTCTTCACTCGAATCATTATCTGAGTCTTTCTCTTCAGTTTTACTACCAGAAGAACTCAGTTCTTCACTCGAATCACCTTCCTCTTCAGTTTCACTATCAGAAGAACTCGGCTCTTCACTCGAATCATTATCTGAGTCTTCCTCTTCAGTTTTTCTACCAGAAGAACTCGGCTCTTCACTCGAATCATTATCTGAGTCTTCCTCTTCGGTTTCACTACCAGAACTCGGCTCTTCACTCGAATCATTATCTGAGTCTTCCTCTTCAGTTTCACTACCAGAAGAACTCAGCTCTTCACTCGAATCATAATGTGATTCTTCCTCCCACGTTATACAATTCTTCTTCGCCATTTCCTTCAATTCTCTGAGCAATCTTTCGATGGAACATCCACTTTCATTCCCGTAATAATCGTCAAATTCCTCCAGGATCGATTTAATTCTGCCTTTGACAAAGCCTTCAAGTACATACCTGCAGATAAAAGCAACAGAAAATGCATCAGTTGAGGGACTGCAGGGTCCTCCAAGATAGATCTGTGGAGCATACCATGGTTTCTTCATTCTAGCTAGAAACTCCTTCTTCAATTCGCGTGTGTTCATAACTCTCATCTCTCTTATCTTTCCACCTATCTTCCTCATCATACCGAAATCAATGACTGTCACCTTTGGTCCATCCGGCGTTAGGTCGATCATTATGTTATTTGGTTTAAGGTCATTATGGCAGAGACCGACTTTATGGAAGTCATTGATAATGCTGCATAAGTCTCTCAGCACGGCCAGTCTTTCACTTAAGGGGGGCAAGTAAACTCTTGTCCATTTATCAAGTGTCATCTGATGACGCGTCATGATGATTCCAAGTCTAGATTCGGCGAAAATTCCTATTAATTTTGGCACACCTGTGTGCTGGAGATTTGCCATGTTCATAACTTCCTTTGCGAAATCCTTCCGTTTATTTCCATGTATGAGTTTGACACACAAAGATAGTGTTTCTTTGCAAGCATAAACCGAACTATATGCTCCTTTGCCAAGTTTTTTTCCCAGACATTTATTTATATTTTCCCAACTATACAATTTTATCCTCTGTCCTCCCCAGAATACGTGTCTGGAAGTCTGAATATTTCTCGAAGAAAAAGATGAATTTGAAGAATCTTCCTTTTTTTCACTTTCACTAGCAGAAGAACTCAGCTCTTCACTCGAATCACTTTCCTCTTCAGTTTCACTATCAGAAGAGCTCAGCTCTTCACTCGAATTACTTTCCTCTTCAGTTTTACTATCAAAAGAGCTCAGCTCTTCACTCGAATCATAATCTGATTCTTCCTCTTCACTTTCACAATCAGAAGAGCTCAGCTCTTCACTCGAATCACTTTCCTCTTCACTTTCACTATCAGTAGAACTCGGTTCTTCACTCGAATCACTCTCCTCTTCAGTTTTACTATCAAAAGAGCTCAGCTCTTCACTCGAATCACTTTCCTCTTCAGTTTCACTATCAGAAGAGCTCAGCTCTTCACTCGAATCACTTTCCTCTTCAGTTTCACTATCAGAAGAGCTCAGCTCTTCACTCGAATCATAATCTGATTCTTCCTCTTCACTTTCACTATCAGAAGAGCTCAGCTCTTCACTCGAATCACTTTCCTCTTCACTTTCACTATCAGTAGAACTCAGTTCTTTACTCGAATCACTTTCCTCTTCAGTTTTACTATCAAAAGAGCTCAGCTCTACACTCGAATCATAATCTGCTTCTTCCTCCCATGTTATACAATTCTTCTTCGCCATTTCCCTCAGTTTTCCAAGCAGTCTTTCGATGGTGCATCCACTTTCATTCCCGTGATAATAGGGAAATTCCCTTAGGATCGCGTTATTTCTGTCTTCGAAGAAGGTGTTTAACACATACCTGCAGTTGTAAGCCACAGAAAATGCATCTGTTGATGGACTGCAGGGTCCTCCAACATAGATCTGTGGAGCATACCATCGTTTCCTTCTTCTTCTCTCTTTGAGCAACCGGTTCATTTGCCGTTTGTTCATATTTCCCATATGCATTACCCGTCTACCTATCTCCTTTATCAGACTGAAGTCAATGACTGTCACCTTTGGCCCATCAAACGTTAGGTCGATCATGATGTTATCTGGTTTAAGGTCGTTATGGCAGAGACCTTCTTTATGGAAGTCATTGATAATGTTGCATAAGTCTCTCAGCACAGCCAATCTCTCGCTTAAGGGGGGCTTGCAACGACGTATCCATTGATCCAGTGTCATCTGATGACGCGACATGATGATTCCAAATCTGTGATCGAGGATAACTCCTTTCAATCTAGGCACTCCTGTGTGCTGGAGTTTTGCCATGCTCACAACTTCGTTATAGAAACTCCTCCCTTCAAATTGATATATGATTTTGACACACAAAGTGGATGTTTTTTTGAAAGCATAAACCCTGCCATATGCTCCCATGGTCAGTTTTTTTCCCCGACATTTTTTTATATTTTTCCAATTATACACTAATATTCTCTGGTCTCTCCAGTATGTTTGTCTCGGAGTCTGAATATTTCTCAGAAAAGATGACTTTGAAGATTCGTCATCATTTTCACTTTCACGATCAGAAATCAGCTCTTCACTCGAATCATTATCTGAGTCTTCCTCTTCAGTTTCACTACCAGAAGAACTCAGCTCTTCACTCGAATCATTATCTGAGACTTCCTCTTCAGTTTCACACTCAGAAGAACTCAGCTCTTCACTCGAATCATTATCTGAGTCTTCCTCTTCAGTTTCACTATCAGAAGAACTCAGCTCTTCACTCGAATCATTATCTGAGTCTTCCTCTTCAGTTTCACTATCAGAAGAACTCAGGTCTTCACTCGAATCATTATCTGAGTCTTCCTCTTCAGTTTCACTACCAGAAGAACTCAGCTCTTCACTCGAATCATTATCTGAGTCTTCCTCTTCAGTTTCACTACCAGATGAACTCAGCTCTTCACTCGAATCATTATCTGAGACTTCCTCTTCAGTTTCACTATCAGAAGAACTCAGCTCTTCACTTGAATCATTATCTGAGTCTTCCTCTTCAGTTTCACTATCAGAAGAACTCAGCTCTTCACTCGAATCATTATCTGAGTCTTCCTCTTTCAGCTCTTCACTTGAATCATTATCTGAGTCTTCCTCTTCAGTTTCACTACCAGAAGAACTCAGCTCTTCACTTGAATCATTATCTGAGTCTTCCTCTTCAGTTTCACTATCAGAAGAACTCAGCTCTTCACTCGAATCATTATCTGAGTCTTCCTCTTCAGTTTCACTACCAGAGGAACTCAGCTCTTCACTCGAATCATTATCTGAGTCTTCCTCTTCAGTTTCACTACCAGAGGAACTCAGCTCTTCACTCGAATCATTATCTGAGTCTTCCTCTTCAGTTTCACTACCAGAAGAACTCAGCTCTTCACTCGAATCATTATCTGAGTCTTCCTCTTCAGTTTCACTACCAGAAGAACTCAGCTCTTCACTCGAATCATTATCTGAGTCTTCCTCTTCAGTTTCACTATCAGAAGAACTCAGCTCTTCACTCGAATCATTATCTGAGTCTTCCTCTTCAGTTTCACTACCAGAAGAACTCAGCTCTTCACTCGAATCATAATGTGATTCTTCCTCCCACGTTATACAATTCTTCTTCGCCATTTCCTTCAATTCTCTGAGCAATCTTTCGATGGAACATCCACTTTCATTCCCGTAATAATCGTCAAATTCCTCCAGGATATATTCAATTCTGCCTTCGACAAAACCTTTAAGTACATGCCTGCAGGTAACAGCAACGGAAAATGCATCTGTTGAGGGACTGCAGGGTTCTCCTATATAGATCCGTGGAGCAAACCATGGTTGCAACTTTCTTCTAATTATAAGCCTCGTCTTTGTTTTGAATGGCATGTTTATTATATTTCTTATCGGTCTACCTATCTCCATCATCAGGCCGAAATCAATGACTGTTACCTTTGGCCCATCTGACATTAGGTCAATAAGGATGTTTTGAAGTTTAATGTCATTATGGCAGAGACCGACTTTATGGAAGTCATTGATAATGTTGCACAAGTCTCTCAGCACGGCCAGTCTCTCGCTTAAGGATGGGTTGAAATGATCTCTCCATTTTTTCAGAGGCATCTGATGACGAGTCATGATAATTCCCAGTTTCTTGTCCTGAACAACCCCTTTCAATATAGGCACTCCCGTGTGCTGGAGTTTTGCCATGCACATAACTTCGTCGCGGAATGAAGTCTTTAAAGACTTCTTTATGATTTTGATACATAGAGTTGATGATTCTTTGAAGGCATAAACCTTACCAAATGATCCTTGGCCTATTTTTTTCCCCAGACGTTTCTTTATGTCTCGCCAACTATAAACTGGAATTCCGACTTCTCTCCAGAATGAGTCTTCCCGAGTCTGGACATTCATCAAAGAAAAAGATGAATATGAAGATTGTTCATTCGCCATATCTTGAATACCTTCAGTCTCCTCGAGTTGTTCCAAACATATATCCTTCATTTTCTCTTCACTCTTCAGCTCATCTTCAATCGAAGTAGAATTATCAACAAATTCTTCAATTTTGTTTTCACTTTCTGAATCTTTTTCTTCAGTCATCTCGTTGTTCTCATTCGCCTTTTCGTTATTCTCTTCAAATTCCTGTTGAGATTTATCCTTCATTTCCTCTTCTTTCAGTTCATCTTCAATCGAAGTAGAATTATCAACAAATTCTTCCATTTTGTTTTCACTTTCTGAATCTTTTTCTTCAGTCATCTCGTTGTTCTCATTTGCCTTTTCGTTATTCTCTTCAAATTCCTGTTGAGATTTATCCTTCATTTCCTCTTCTTTCAGTTCATCTTCAATCGAAGTAGAATTATCAACAAATTCTTCCATTTTGTTTTCACTTTCTGAATCTTTTTCTTCAGTCATCTCGTTGTTCTCATTCGCCTTTTCGTTGATCTCTTCAAATTCCTCTCGAGATTTATCCTTCACTTCCTCTTGTTTAGATTTTCTGCTCGTAGCCAATAAGACCCCGAAGCCAACCAGGCCGGAAATAGCTGCTAATCCCGCTAAACCGATGTAAGCATAGTTTGCATTTCCACAGGAAAAGCCTTCTCCTTTATCAACGTGGAATTCCGGGAGAATCTTACGAAGGAACCAGTTAGATTTTAACTGATCGTTGAACGTCTCAGCTGCTTTCTCCATCTGGCCCAGTGCAAGTTCGCACAGCTGTAGTTCTTCAGAGGCTTTCCAGTAGCCCCCAACTATGGGAAGTCTTTTCATCCACCTTCCGAAGAAGGAGTCCGGCGAGGCAACAACAGCGCACTCTTCAAAGCTCGGTGCCTCCGGCAGGACCCGCGAAAACCATCTGAAGGCAAACGTTTCTTTTAGAGTCCTAAGTTGTTCCTGAAGTCTAGAGATTTGTTCACCGCAAGCAGCATTCTGCTCGAGAAGGAATGTATAACTTATATTAGCCCCATGATATCCTGTTCCAAAAAGGGCTCCCATAACACGTTCACCAAAAACTGCTCGTAAAGCGTTGTATATCTTGTTAGTATCCATAATCAAGTTCATGCAGAGAAATCGTTCTGTATCAGCTCTAATTCTAAAAAAGTACAAATGGAGGGAAATCCATGTGACGACGTTTCGAATCAGCTGACTCCATCGCTCCTCCCTAGTCTCTGAGATTCATGGAGGATTCAGGATGTTTTCAGAAAGATTTTCAGGAATCTCACTCCAGTTCCCAGACAAGTCTTTTGTAGTCTCCACTCAGACAGCATTATAACTTAAGAAATCCTAATAATAATAATGAAACTATTGATAAAAATATTACTATTAACGAAAAATTGCAGAAATATTTCGCGAAGGACTGGTGTTGTGAGATTCTTGGATGATTCGGGAAGTCTTCAAAAAGATCTTCAGGAATTTCTATGCAAGATATTTTCGTTTGTATGAATGAAATAAAATTACCCATATGAATATATATGTATATATATATATATATATATATATATATATATATATATATATATATATATATATATATATATATATATATATATATATATATGTGTGTGTGTGTGTGTGTGTGTGTGTGTGCACGCGCAAGTGCCTGCGGTTGCGTGCGGACTCACAATGATGATCTTTGAGACTAAAGCACTGCTTACGGAGCCGACGGAGAAACTCTTTTTGTTGAGAAGATTTTGGGAAAATCTAATAATAACAACAATAATGATAATAATAATAATCTTTGAAGGAATATGATTGAATTATAGAATGAAATGAATCCTATTAAAAATCCTCATATAATTACAAATCTTTGTTGAAAAACGTCATCCATTGTTCTAAGAGGTTAAAGTAACATGATTAGCTTGGTTATATATATATATATATATATATATATATATATATATATATATATATATATATATATATATATATATATATATATATGTATATATATATATATATATATATATATATATATATATATATATATATATCATCTCCTCCTACGCCTAGGGCCCCGATTAGATTTCGCCAGTCGTCTCTATCTAGAGCTTTTAACTCAATACCTCTCCATTCATTATCTTCGCGCTTCATAGTCTTCAGCCATATACGCCTGGTTCTTCCAACCCTTCTAGTGCCTTTTGGATATATATATATATATATATATATATATATATATATATACATATATATATATATATATATATATATATATATATATATATATATATATATATATATATATATATATATGTTGATAGAGAAATTGTAAAGCGAAGTAAATATCTTGAGACGTTTTGAAATTAATTAACGCATTAGTCGCCTTCGAAATTCTTTCTTATCAACTAAACGCCTTTCTTCAAAACTGAGTCTACGTCAGTGCATCTGATTTCACTTAGGCCTATTGTAGTACTACTACTACTACTACTACTAGTACTACTACTACTACTACTAGTAGTAGTAGTAGTAGTTGTGAAGTTTGGTTTCTATAGGTCTAACACACTTACATACATGTGCATGTTTGTATGTATGTATGCATATATATATATATATATATATATATATATATATATATATATATATATATATATATATATATATATATATATATATCTTTCCAATCACATTAAGTGGCATTACCTAACGTATAAGTACTCGGTCTTTCCAGTCCCCCGGGTAGCTAGAAGAGGGAGTAGTCACACCCAGTGAGATGTGAGATATAAGACACGTACAATTTAATCATGTACAAATTATACATACATTTCCAAATATGAATGAGCATTAGCTTATGACGATGTATGGCGATGCTGATATCGAAGTTTTACTAGTTTAGAGAGAGAGAGAGAGAGAGAGAGAGAGAGAGAGAGAGAGAGAGAGAGAGAGAGAGAGCGCGCGCACAACTCCCTTCAGTTGCTTCCGGTTAGGCTGCAGTTCCACTCCCGCAATTAGCGGGATTTCTCGGGATTTGACGAGATTTCTTTCCCGCTATTTTTATAATTTCCTTCGGCTTCTCCTAAACCATTTTATTCTCACCATTCAGTTAAAACATTATTATGCTTATACACACACACACACACACCATCTCTCTCTCTCTCTCTCTCTCTCTCTCTCTCTCTCTCTCTCTCTCTCTCTCTCTCCACTCCATTATCACATGCACTGTGCGCAAACTCATTACGTTATTAACCCAAGGTGCCGATACCAAGGAGGCCAATCAACGCTGTGATCAAGATGGTTTCAAATCTGGCCCTTAAGGAATGTTACAATGACCCTGTAGTGAAGCCTACATTGTATTACATGAGGCGTAGGCCTACTGGCGACAGTGTTCAATACAGGATTTAGACTTATGCATAGGCCTACACAATTGTATATTATTTTATAAAAATAGCAAAATTCAAATGACACATTCATGATATTTGACTTTCAAACACGCACACTTACATACTGTATATATCTATACATATGATAGCCATTACTGATATACACACATATATATTTATTTATATATACATATATAATATATATATATATATATATATATATATATATATATATATATATATATAAACTGTAATCTAGATTTAGTTTTAATTACCATAAAATGTGGGTTTTCTTCATTGCCAGAGTTTTGGTCCTAAATATAGGTATTTACTGGAAGGATGCATTTATAGTTTTTTTTTTTTTTAAACAATTGTCCGGTTGTTAATTTTTCATTTACTGCTCCGCGAAGGAATATATTTTCTTCGCCCGTCAATCCAGCGTCTTCTCTTTCTTCGCCTGCTTCTTTTACAATCTTTAGGTACCCATTCTGTTATTCGTAATGCCCTGTCTGTTATTCTCATTATCTGTCTTTTTCTGACTTGTTAGAGTATCCTCTACTTTAGTTTGCTCTCGTATCCATGTTGCTCTTTTTTCTGTCTCTTAGTGTTATTCCCATCTGTATTCTTTCCATAGTTCTTTGAGTTGTGATTATTCCTATCATTATTCATTCCATTGTGAGTTGTAACTAGCTTATGTTCTAAGGCTTCAGTAAGGCTCAAAGTCTTTTGATGCATAAGTAAATACTAGAAGAGCCACCTGCTTAAATACATTTCTTTTTAGAGAGAGAGGCATTTTACTTTACACAATCTTATTTCAATATAATTTGGGAGGGGTTTGAATATTACTACTGCAATTATAAATGCTTTTAATCACATCTACCAGATATCTCTTTTGCTTGTAATTGTTTTTATCATTTTTATTAATATCGTTGTTCTATAGTTTTCATCAGTGGTCATTTAACTCATGTATTACCTCCGCCAACGAAGTTGGAAGTAGGTTATGTTTTATACTCCCCGTCTTTTGGAATGGTTCAAGTTTCAGATGCATGAGGTAAATCTGGTAGGACCATCTGACTGAATATCAATCATCTAGGACAATTCATTTCACAGGACGTAACTTTCTTGAAACTGCGACTTTCTGAACTGATAATTATTCTTGTCTGCTTAAACTGTTTCCAGTAATTTAGTGCCATTGAGTATTATCATGGAATATCCCTTATACAATAAAGAGCTAGTGATGGGTGTATAAATATATATATATATATATATATATATATATATATATATATATATATATCTATATCTATATATATATATATATATATATATATATATCTATAGATATATATATATATATATATATGTATATATATTCAATATATATATATATATATATATATATATATATATATATATATATATATATATATATATATATATATGTACATATGTATATCTATAGATATATATATATATGTATATATATTCAATATATATATATATATATATATATATATATATATATATATATGTACATATGTATATATATACACAATACATATATATATATATATATATGTATTCATATTTATATATGTATATATATATATATATATATATGTATGTATATATATATATATATGTATATATATATGTATATATATATATATATATATATATATATATATATATATATATATATATAAATATGAATACATATATATAAATATATTGTGTATATATATACATATATATATATATATATGTATATATATATATATTGAATATATATACATATATATATATATATCTATATATATATATATATATATATATATATATATATATATATATATACATATATATATATATATATATATATATATATATATATATATATATATATATATATATTTCTGTCTACGTTACTTTTCCCAGTCCCTCGGGTAGTGTGGAAGGGAGAGTAGTCAGACCCTGTTGTGGTAGGCGTGCGTGTGTGCATATCCATCTAGATATATCTAATTATCTAGCCGTTACTTTTGACGGGTGACATACACTAGTTTAAATATACTGCTGAAACTCATTCCTGTGATAGATAGATATGTATCAATACGAGATAAATCAAAATCACTTCGAAAAGATAACTGAATTTGATGTAGACGTAATTAGAATTATATCAGAAATGCGAAAATAAGTAATAAAGACGAAATGAGAAGTATAAGGAAAATACAGTTTTATAATAATAATCACACAATAA
>NC_090747.1:55666234-55693734 GCF_036898095.1 Palaemon carinicauda | reverse complement strand
TGATTGGTAATGAGCTTGCTTCGGATTACCAAATCTTCCAACTTCTGGCAGAAATTGGTAGGAAGTTACACGAGATACACCAGGCAGGTTACGTCCACTCAGATCTTAAGGCGGATAACATCATAATAAACACTAAAGAGGATGGAGAGTTCGAGGTACGAATAATAGACTTTGGATTGGCCACAGAAGCTGGCTGTTATACTGAAATCGATGCTGGCAGCGACCATATATACCCACCAGAGTATAGGGGAGGTGGGAATGCAGCGCCTTCCGGGGACGTGTATTCATATGGATCTCTGATTGAGTACGTAAATGAGTGCATCTTTGGATCTCTGAACCCAGTCATGGAACAACTGGTAAAGAATATGAAGAACAGGAACCCGGACCTTCGGCCTGCAGTGCCTGAAGTGGTTGAATATTTGGAAAAAATCATGGAATATATTAAATATATAACCTATGTGGAATCGGATGAAGAATGGGATTACAATAGTGACTCTGTAGAAAATTAAGAGGGGACATCCCAGATGGCTATGCTATGTATCAAAAAAAAAAAAAAAAAAAAAAAAAAAAAAAAAAAAAAAAAAAAAAAAAAAAAAAAAAATTGTGCAGTTTTATCGATGACTTCCATAAAGTAGGTCTCTGCCATAACGACCTTAAACCAAATAACATCATGATCGACCTGACGTTTGATGGACCAAAGGAGACAGTCATTGATTTCGGTCTGATGAGGGAGATATATAGACCGATAAGGGATATGGGAAAAATCTCAAATTGAAGAAGAGGTTTTTAGCTAGAAGAATGAAAACATGGTATGCTCCACAGATCTACATTGGAGGACCCTGCAGTCCCTCGACAGATGCCTTTTCCGTTTCTTTCAACATCAGGTGTGTGATATACACCTTTGCCAAAGGCAGAATTGAATCAATCTTGGATGTATTTGCCGAATATTACGGGGATGAAAGTGAATGCTCCATCTAAACATTGCTCAGAGAACTGAGGATAATGGCGAAGAAAAATTGTATAATGTGGGAGTAAGTCATTTCTTCCAGTACACTGTGTCCCCTCGAGAAAAAACCATTCCATTGGAATAGGGGAATGGGACTGTGTTTTTTCGTGTTGTGGACGTAAGAAAAAAAAATAAATAAAAAAGAAAGATAAAAATTAAAAAAGATAAAAAAAGGAGAAAAACAATAAATAGGTGAGTTTTGAAGAAATTCATTTTACTTCACTTTTGTAAGGAAATAATTTCTTTTGCAAAACCTATTAAGAGAAGGCAGTATGCCATCTGGACTTTGCCCTTCCAAACATCAGCAACAGGGAAAGGTCACCCTTGTTCTAGTATGCAGTGTCCCTTGATAAAGATTCACCTGTACTGTTTCTTTATCAGGTGGACAAATGCAGAAGAAATCAAGTCTGACTTTTTCTAGTAAACTGAGTTCCCTCAAGTGGAGCAGAAGTGCTTAGTGTTTTGCACTCAGAAAAAAATATCTATTATAAAATAACTATAAAACCCCCAAGAAATCTATGAGAGAGACTCTACAGAGGGGAAAAGTCATACTTGTTCTAGTACGCAGAGTTCCTTGATAAAGATTCACCTGTACTGTTTTTTTATCAGGTGGACAAATGCAGAAGAAACAAGTCTGACTTTTTCTGGTATACTGAGTTCCTCCAAGTGGAGCAGTGGTGTTTAGTGTTGTGCACTCAGAATAAAATACCTATAAAACCAAAAATAATCTATGAGAGAGACTCAGCACAGGGAAAAAGTCTTACTTGTTTTGGTATGCAGTGTTCCTTGATGAAGATTCACTTGTACTGTTTCTTTATCAGGTGGACAAATGCAGAAGAAACAAGTCTGACTTTTTCTAGTATACTGAGTTCCTCCGAGTGGAGCAGTGGTGTTTAGTGTTGTGCACTCAGAATAAAATACCTATAAAACCAAAAATAATCTATGAGAGAGACTCAGCACAGGGAAAAAGTCTTACTTGTTTTGGTATGCAGTGTTCCTTGATGAAGATTCACTTGTACTGTTTCTTTATCAGGTGGACAAATGCAGAAGAAACAAGTCTGACTTTTTCTAGTATACTGAGTTCCTCCGAGTGGAGCAGTGGTGTTTAGTGTTGTGCACTCAGAATAAAATACCTATAAAACCAAAAATAATCTATGAGAGAGACTCAGCACAGGGAAAAAGTCTTACTTGTTTTGGTATGCAGTATTCCTTGATGAAGATTCACTTGTACTGTTTCTTTATCAGGTGGACAAATGCAGAAGAAACAAGTCTGACTTTTTCTAGTATACTGAGTTCCTCCAAGTGGAGCAGGAGTGTTTAGTGTTATGCACTCAGAATAAAAAACTGTATAAAACCAAAAATAATCTATGAGAGAGACTCAGCAAAGGGGAAAAGTCATACTTGTTCCAGTATGCAGAGTTCCTTGATAAAGATTCACCTGTACTGTTTTTTTATCAGGTGGACAAATGCAGAAGAAACAAGTCTGACTTTTTCTGGTATACTGAGTTCCTCCAAGTGGAGCAGTGGTGTTTAGTGTTGTGCACTCAGAATAAAATACCTATAAAACCAAAAATAATCTATGAGAGAGACTCAGCACAGGGAAAAAGTCTTACTTGTTTTGGTATGCAGTGTTCCTTGATGAAGAAGATTCACTTGTACTGTTTCTTTATCAGGTGGACAAATGCAGAAGAAACAAGTCTGACTTTTTCTAGTATACTGAGTTCCTCCGAGTGGAGCAGTGGTGTTTAGTGTTGTGCACTCAGAATAAAATACCTATAAAACCAAAAATAATCTATGAGAGAGACTCAGCACAGGGAAAAAGTCTTACTTGTTTTGGTATGCAGTGTTCCTTGATGAAGATTCACTTGTACTGTTTTTTTATCAGGTGGACAAATGCAGAAGAAACAAGTCTGACTTTTTCTGGTATACTGAGTTCCTCCAAGTGGAGCAGGAGTGTTTAGTGTTGTGCACTCAGAATAAAATATCTATAAAACCAAAAATGATCTATGAGAGACACTCAGCATAGGGGAAAAGTCATACGTGTTCCAGTATGCAGAGTTCCTTGATAAAGATTCACCTGTACTGTTTCTTTATCAGGTGGACAAATGCAGAAGCAACAAGTCTGACTTTTTCTTGTATACTGAGTTCCTCCAAGTGGAGCAGGAGTGTTTAGTGTTGTGCACTCAGAATAAAATATCTAAAAAACCAAAAATGATCTATGAGAGACACTCAGCATAGGGGAAAAGTCATACGTGTTCCAGTATGCAGAGTTCCTTGATAAAGATTCACCTGTACTGTTTCTTTATCAGGTGGACAAATGCAGAAGAAGCAAGTCTGACTTTTTCTAGTATACTGAGTTCCTCCAAGTGGAGCATGAGTGTTTAGTGTTATGCAGTCAGAATAAAAAATGTATAAAACCAAAAATAATCTATGAGAGAGACTCAGCACAGGGAAAAAGTCTTACTTGTTTTGGTATGCAGTGTTCCTTGATAAAGATTCACTTGTACTGTTTCTTTATCAGGTGACAAAAGTACAAGAAACAAGTATGACTATTTCTAGTATACTGAGTTCCCTTAAGTGTAGCACCTGTGTTTAGTGTTGTGCACTCAGAATAAAATATCTATAAAACCAAAAATGATCTATGAGAGACAATCAGCATAGGGGAAAAGTCATACTTGTTCTAGTATGCAGAGTTCCTTGATAAAGATTCACCTGTACTGTTTCTTTATCAGGTGGACAAATGCAGAAGCAACAAGTCTGACTTTTTCTTGTATACTGAGTTCCTCCAAGTGGAGCAGGAGTGTTTAGTGTTGTGCACTGAGAATAAAATATCTATAAAACCAAAAATAATCTATGAGAGAGACTCAGCACAGGGGAAAAGTCTTACCTTTTTTGGTACGCAGCGTTCCTTGATAAAGATTCACCTGTACTGTTTCTTTATCAGGTGGACAAATGCAGAAGAAGCAAGTCTGACTTTTTCTAGTATACTGAGTTCCTCCAAGTGGAGAATGAGTGTTTAGTGTTATGCAGTCAGAATAAAAAATGTATAAAACCAAAAATAATCTATGAGAGAGACTCAGCACAGGGAAAAAGTCTTACTTGTTTTGGTATGCAGTGTTCCTTGATAAAGATTCACTTGTACTGTTTCTTTATCAGGTGACAAAAGTACAAGAAACAAGTATGACTATTTCTAGTATACTGAGTTCCCTCAAGTGTAGCACCTGTGTTTAGTGTTGTGCACTCAGAATAAAATATCTATAAAACCAAAAATGATCTATGAGAGACAATCAGCAGAGGGGAAAAGTCATATTTTTTTTAGTATGCAGTGTTCCTTGATAAAGATTCACCTGTACTTTTTCTTTATCAGGTGGACAAATGCAGAAGAAACAAATCTGACATTTTCTAGTATCCTGAGTTTCCTTAATTGGAGCAGGAGTGCTTAGTGTTACGCACTCAGAATAAAATATCTATAAAACCAAAAATAATCTATGAGAGACACTCAGCAGAGGTGAAAAGTCATACTTGCTCCAGTATGCAGAGTTCCTTGATAAAGATTCACTTCAACTGTTTCTTTATCAGGTGGAAAAAAGCAGAAGAAACAAGTCTGACTTTTTCTAGTATACTGAGTTTCTCCAAGAGGAGCAGGAGTGTTTAGTGTTACGCACTCAGAATAAAAAATGTATAAAACCAAAAATAATCTATGAGAGAGACTCAGTACAGGGAAAAAGTTTTACTTGTTTTGGTATGCAGTGTTCCTTGATAAAGATTCACTTGTACTGTTTCTTTATCATGTGGACAAAAGCAGAAGAAAGAAGCCTGACTTTTTCTAGTATACTGAGTTCCCCCAAGTGGAGCAGGAGTGTTTAGTGTTGTGCACTTAAAATAAAATATCTATAAAACCAAAAATTATCTATGAGAGACACTCAGCATAGGGGAAAAGTCATACGTGTTCCAGTATGCAGAGTTCCTTGATAAAGATTCACCTGTACTGTTTCTTTATCAGGTGGACAAATGCAGAAGAAACAAGTCTGACTTTTTCTTGTATACTGAGTTCCTCACAGTGGAGCAGGAGTGTTTAGTGTTATGCACTCAGAATAAAAAATGTATGAAACCAAAAATAATATATGAGAGAGACTCAGCGAAGGGCAAAAGTCATACTTGTTCCAGTATGCTGAGTTCCTTGATAAAGATTCACCTGTACTGGTTTTTTATCAGGTGGACAAATGCAGAAGAAACAAGTCTGACTTTTTCTAGTATACTGAGTTCCTCCAAGTGGACCAGGAGTGTTTAGTCATGTGCACTCAGAATAAAATATCTATAAAACCAAAAATAATCTATCAGAGAGACTCATTAGAGGGAAAAAGTTTTACTTGTTTTGGTATGCAGTGTTCCTTGATAAAGATTCACTTGTACTGTTTCTTTATCAGGTGGACAAATGCAGAAGAAACAAGTCTGACTTTTTCTAGTATGCTGAGTTCCTACAAGTGGAGCAGGAGTGTTTAGTGTTATGCACTCAGAATAGATAATGTATAGAACCAAAAATAATCTATGAGAGAGACTCAGCATAGGGGAAAAGTCATATTTGCTCCAGTATGCAGAGTTCCTTGATAAAGTTTCACCTGTACTGTCTCTTTATCAGGTGGACAAATGCAGAAGGAACACGTCTGACTTTTTCTAGTATACTGAGATCCTCCAAGTGGAGCAAGAGTGTTTAGTGTTGTGCAATCAGAATAAAATATCTATAAAACGAAAAATAATCTATGAGGGACACTCAGCGGAGGGAAAAGTCATACGTGTTCCAGTATGCAGAGTTCCTTGATAAAGATTCACCTGTACTGTTTCTTTATCAGGTGGACAAATGCAGAAGAAACAAGTCTGACATTTTCTAGTATCCTGAGTTTCCTTGAGTGGAGAAAGAGTGTTTAGTGTTGTGCACTCAGAATAAAATATCTATAAAACCAAAAATAATCTATGAGAGACACTCAGTAGAGGTGAAAAGTCATACTTGCTCCAGTATGCAGAGTTCTTTGATAAAGATTCACTTGTACTGTTTCTTTATCAGGTGGACAAATGCAGAAGAAACAAGTCTGACTTTTTCTAGTATACTGAGTTTCTCCAAGAGGAGCAGGAGTGTTTAGTGTTATGCACTCAGAATGAAAAATGTATAAAACCAAAAATAGTCTATGAGAGAGACTCAGCATAGGGAAAATGTTTTACTTGTTTTAGTATGCAGAGTTCCTTGATAAAGATTCACTTGTACTGTTTCTTTATCAGTTGGACAAAAGCAGAAGAAAGAAGCCTGACTTTTTCTAGTATACTGAGTTCCCCCAAGTGGAGCAGGAGTGTTTAGTGTTGTGCACTTAAAATAAAATATCTATAAAACCAAAAATTATCTATGAGAGACACTCAGCATAGGGGAAAAGTCATACGTGTTCCAGTATGCAGAGTTCCTTGATAAAGATTCACCTGTACTGTTTCTTTATCAGGTGGACAAATGCAGAAGAAACAAGTCTGACTTTTTCTTGTATACTGAGTTCCTCACAGTGGAGCAGGAGTGTTTAGTGTTATGCACTCAGAATAAAAAATGTATAAAACCAAAAATAATATATGAGAGAGACTCAGCGAAGGGCAAAAGTCATACTTGTTCCAGTATGCAGAGTTCCTTGATAAAGATTCACCTGTACTGTTTTTTTATCAGGTGGACAAATGCAGAAGAAACAAGTCTGACTTTTTCTAGTATACTGAGTTCCTCCAAGTGGACCAGGAGTGTTTAGTCATGTGCACTCAGAATAAAATATCTATAAAACCAAAAATAATCTATCAGAGAGACTCAGCAGAGGGAAAAAGTTTTACTTGTTTTGGTATGCAGTGTTCCTTGATAAAGATTCACTTGTACTGTTTCTTTATCAGGTGGACAAATGCAGAAGAAACAAGTCTGACTTTTTCTAGTATGCTGAGTTCCTCCAAGTGGAGCAGGAGTGTTTAGTGTTATGCACTCAGAATAGATAATGTATAGAACCAAAAATAATCTATGAGAGAGACTCAGCATAGGGGAAAAGTCATATTTGCTCCAATATGCAGAGTTCCTTGATAAAGTTTCACCTGTACTGTCTCTTTATCAGGTGGACAAATGCAGAAGGAACACGTCTGACTTTTTCTAGTATACTGAGATCCTCCAAGTGGAGCAAGAGTGTTTAGTGTTGTGCAATCAGAATAAAATATCTATAAAACCAAAAATAATCTATGAGGGACACTCAGCGGAGGGAAAAGTCATACGTGTTCCAGTATGCAGAGTTCCTTGATAAAGATTCACCTGTACTGTTTCTTTATCAGGTGGACAAATGCAGAAGAAACAAGTCTGACATTTTCTAGTATCCTGAGTTTCCTTAAGTGGAGCAGGAGTGTTTAGTGTTGTGCACTCAGAATAAAATATCTATAAAACCAAAAATAATCTATGAGAGACACTCAGTAGAGGTGAAAAGTCATACTTGCTCCAGTATGCAGAGTTCTTTGATAAAGATTCACTTGTACTGTTTCTTTATCAGGTGGACAAATGCAGAAGAAACAAGTCTGACTTTTTCTAGTATACTGAGTTTCTCCAAGAGGAGCAGGAGTGTTTAGTGTTATGCACTCAGAATGAAAAATGTATAAAACCAAAAATAGTCTATGAGAGAGACTCAGCACAGGGAAAATGTTTTACTTGTTTATGTATGCAGAGTTCCTTGATAAAGATTCACTTGTACTGTTTCTTTATCAGTTGGACAAATGCAGAAAAAAAGAGTCTGACTTTTTCTAGTATAATGAGTTCCCTAAAGTGGAGCAGAAGTGTTTAATGTTGTGCATTCAGAATAAAATGTCTATAAAACCAAAAATAAACTATGAGAGAGACTCAGCAAAGGGGAAAAGTCATACTTGTTCTAGTATGCAGTGTTCCATGATAAAGATTCACTTGTACTTTTTCTTTATCAGGTGGACAAATGCAGAAGAAACAAGTCTGACTCATTATAGTATGCTGAGTTCTCTTAATTGGATCAGGAGTTTTAAGTATTGTGCACTCAGAATGAAATAACTATAAAACCAAAAATAATCTATGAGAGACACTCAGCAGAGGGAAAAAGTCATACTTGTTCCAGTATGCAGAGTTCCTTGATAAAGATTCACCTGTACTTTTTCTTTATCAGGTGGACAAATGCAGAAAAACAAGTCTGACTTTTTCTAGTATAATGAGTTCCCTCAAGTGGAGCAGAAGTGTTTAATGTTGTGCACTCAGAATAAAATGTCTATAAAACCAAAAATAATCTATGAGAGAGACTCAGCAGAGGGGAAAAGTCATACTTGTTCCAGTATGCAGAGTTCCTTGATAAAGATTCACCTGTACTGTTTCTTTATCAGGTGGACAAATGCAGAAAAAACAAGTCTGACTTTTTCTGGTATACTGAGTTCCTCCAAGTGGAGCAGGAGTGTTTAGTGTTGTGCACTTAGAATAAAATATCTATAAGACCAAAAACGACCTATGAGAGACACTCAGCATAGGGGAAAAGTCATACGTATTCCAGTATGCAGAGTTCCTTGATAAAGATTCACCTGTACTGTTTCTTTATCAGGTGGACAAATGCAGAAGCAACAAGTCTGACTTTTTCTAGTATACTGAGGTCCTCCGAGTGGAGCAGTAGTGTTTAGTGTTGTGCACTCAGAAAAAAATATCTATAAAACCAAAAATAATCTATGAGAGAGACTCTCACAGGGAAAAAGTCTTACTTGTTTTGGTATGCAGTGTTCCTTGATAAATATTCACTTGTACTGTTTCTTTATCAGGTGGACAAATGCAGAAGAAACAAGTCTGACTTTTTGTGGTATACTGAGTTCCTCCAAGTGGAGCAGGAGTGTTTAGTGTTGTGCACTTAGAATAAAATATCTATAAAACCAAAAATAATCTATGAGAGAGACTCTCAAAGGGAAAAAGTCTTACTTGTTTTGGTATGCAGTGTTCCTTGATAAAGATTCACTTGTACTGTTTCTCTATCAGGTGGACAAATGCAGAAGAAACAAGTATGACTATTTCTAGTATACTGAGTTCCCTCAAGTGTAGCACCTGTGTTTAGTGTTGTGCACTCAGAATAAAATATCTATAAAACCAAAAATGATCTATGAGAGACAATCAGCAGAGGGGAAAAGTCATATTTTTTTTAGTATGCAGTGTTCCTTGATAAAGATTCACCTGTACTTTTTCTTTATCAGGTGGACAAATGCAGAAGAAACAAATCTGACATTTTCTAGTATCCTGAGTTTCCTTAATTGGAGCAGGAGTGCTTAGTGTCACGCACTCAGAATAAAATATCTATAAAACCAAAAATAATCTATGAGAGACACTCAGCAGAGGTGAAAAGTCATACTTGCTCCAGTATGCAGAGTTCCTTGATAAAGATTCACTTCAACTGTTTCTTTATCAGGTGGAAAAAAGCAGAAGAAACAAGTCTGACTTTTTCTAGTATACTGAGTTTCTCCAAGAGGAGCAGGAGTGTTTAGTGTTACGCACTCAGAATAAAAAATGTATAAAACCAAAAATAATCTATGAGAGAGACTCAGTACAGGGAAAAAGTTTTACTTGTTTTGGTATGCAGTGTTCCTTGATAAAGATTCACTTGTACTGTTTCTTTATCATGTGGACAAAAGCAGAAGAAAGAAGCCTGACTTTTTCTAGTATACTGAGTTCCCCCAAGTAGAGCAGGAGTGTTTAGTGTTGTGCACTTAAAATAAAATATCTATAAAACCAAAAATTATCTATGAGAGACACTCAGCATAGGGGAAAAGTCATACGTGTTCCAGTATGCAGAGTTCCTTGATAAAGATTCACCTGTACTGTTTCTTTATCAGGTGGACAAATGCAGAAGAAACAAGTCTGACTTTTTCTTGTATACTGAGTTCCTCACAGTGGAGCAGGAGTGTTTAGTGTTATGCACTCAGAATAAAAAATGTATGAAACCAAAAATAATATATGAGAGAGACTCAGCGAAGGGCAAAAGTCATACTTGTTCCAGTATGCTGAGTTCCTTGATAAAGATTCACCTGTACTGGTTTTTTATCAGGTGGACAAATGCAGAAGAAACAAGTCTGACTTTTTCTAGTATACTGAGTTCCTCCAAGTGGACCAGGAGTGTTTAGTCATGTGCACTCAGAATAAAATATCTATAAAACCAAAAATAATCTATCAGAGAGACTCATTAGAGGGAAAAAGTTTTACTTGTTTTGGTATGCAGTGTTCCTTGATAAAGATTCACTTGTACTGTTTCTTTATCAGGTGGACAAATGCAGAAGAAACAAGTCTGACTTTTTCTAGTATGCTGAGTTCCTACAAGTGGAGCAGGAGTGTTTAGTGTTATGCACTCAGAATAGATAATGTATAGAACCAAAAATAATCTATGAGAGAGACTCAGCATAGGGGAAAAGTCATATTTGCTCCAGTATGCAGAGTTCCTTGATAAAGTTTCACCTGTACTGTCTCTTTATCAGGTGGACAAATGCAGAAGGAACACGTCTGACTTTTTCTAGTATACTGAGATCCTCCAAGTGGAGCAAGAGTGTTTAGTGTTGTGCAATCAGAATAAAATATCTATAAAACGAAAAATAATCTATGAGGGACACTCAGCGGAGGGAAAAGTCATACGTGTTCCAGTATGCAGAGTTCCTTGATAAAGATTCACCTGTACTGTTTCTTTATCAGGTGGACAAATGCAGAAGAAACAAGTCTGACATTTTCTAGTATCCTGAGTTTCCTTGAGTGGAGAAAGAGTGTTTAGTGTTGTGCACTCAGAATAAAATATCTATAAAACCAAAAATAATCTATGAGAGACACTCAGTAGAGGTGAAAAGTCATACTTGCTCCAGTATGCAGAGTTCTTTGATAAAGATTCACTTGTACTGTTTCTTTATCAGGTGGACAAATGCAGAAGAAACAAGTCTGACTTTTTCTAGTATACTGAGTTTCTCCAAGAGGAGCAGGAGTGTTTAGTGTTATGCACTCAGAATGAAAAATGTATAAAACCAAAAATAGTCTATGAGAGAGACTCAGCATAGGGAAAATGTTTTACTTGTTTTAGTATGCAGAGTTCCTTGATAAAGATTCACTTGTACTGTTTCTTTATCAGTTGGACAAAAGCAGAAGAAAGAAGCCTGACTTTTTCTAGTATACTGAGTTCCCCCAAGTGGAGCAGGAGTGTTT
Organism: Palaemon carinicauda; assembly: GCF_036898095.1. Taxonomy (NCBI): domain Eukaryota; kingdom Metazoa; phylum Arthropoda; class Malacostraca; order Decapoda; family Palaemonidae; genus Palaemon; species Palaemon carinicauda. Next base: position 55,682,509 of record NC_090747.1, on the reverse strand, counting down.
AGTGTTGTGCACTTAAAATAAAATATCTATAAAACCAAAAATTATCTATGAGAGACACTCAGCATAGGGGAAAAGTCATACGTGTTCCAGTATGCAGAGTTCCTTGATAAAGATTCACCTGTACTGTTTCTTTATCAGGTGGACAAATGCAGAAGAAACAAGTCTGACTTTTTCTTGTATACTGAGTTCCTCACAGTGGAGCAGGAGTGTTTAGTGTTATGCACTCAGAATAAAAAATGTATAAAACCAAAAATAATATATGAGAGAGACTCAGCGAAGGGCAAAAGTCATACTTGTTCCAGTATGCAGAGTTCCTTGATAAAGATTCACCTGTACTGTTTTTTTATCAGGTGGACAAATGCAGAAGAAACAAGTCTGACTTTTTCTAGTATACTGAGTTCCTCCAAGTGGACCAGGAGTGTTTAGTCATGTGCACTCAGAATAAAATATCTATAAAACCAAAAATAATCTATCAGAGAGACTCAGCAGAGGGAAAAAGTTTTACTTGTTTTGGTATGCAGTGTTCCTTGATAAAGATTCACTTGTACTGTTTCTTTATCAGGTGGACAAATGCAGAAGAAACAAGTCTGACTTTTTCTAGTATGCTGAGTTCCTCCAAGTGGAGCAGGAGTGTTTAGTGTTATGCACTCAGAATAGATAATGTATAGAACCAAAAATAATCTATGAGAGAGACTCAGCATAGGGGAAAAGTCATATTTGCTCCAATATGCAGAGTTCCTTGATAAAGTTTCACCTGTACTGTCTCTTTATCAGGTGGACAAATGCAGAAGGAACACGTCTGACTTTTTCTAGTATACTGAGATCCTCCAAGTGGAGCAAGAGTGTTTAGTGTTGTGCAATCAGAATAAAATATCTATAAAACCAAAAATAATCTATGAGGGACACTCAGCGGAGGGAAAAGTCATACGTGTTCCAGTATGCAGAGTTCCTTGATAAAGATTCACCTGTACTGTTTCTTTATCAGGTGGACAAATGCAGAAGAAACAAGTCTGACATTTTCTAGTATCCTGAGTTTCCTTAAGTGGAGCAGGAGTGTTTAGTGTTGTGCACTCAGAATAAAATATCTATAAAACCAAAAATAATCTATGAGAGACACTCAGTAGAGGTGAAAAGTCATACTTGCTCCAGTATGCAGAGTTCTTTGATAAAGATTCACTTGTACTGTTTCTTTATCAGGTGGACAAATGCAGAAGAAACAAGTCTGACTTTTTCTAGTATACTGAGTTTCTCCAAGAGGAGCAGGAGTGTTTAGTGTTATGCACTCAGAATGAAAAATGTATAAAACCAAAAATAGTCTATGAGAGAGACTCAGCACAGGGAAAATGTTTTACTTGTTTATGTATGCAGAGTTCCTTGATAAAGATTCACTTGTACTGTTTCTTTATCAGTTGGACAAATGCAGAAAAAAAGAGTCTGACTTTTTCTAGTATAATGAGTTCCCTAAAGTGGAGCAGAAGTGTTTAATGTTGTGCATTCAGAATAAAATGTCTATAAAACCAAAAATAAACTATGAGAGAGACTCAGCAAAGGGGAAAAGTCATACTTGTTCTAGTATGCAGTGTTCCATGATAAAGATTCACTTGTACTTTTTCTTTATCAGGTGGACAAATGCAGAAGAAACAAGTCTGACTCATTATAGTATGCTGAGTTCTCTTAATTGGATCAGGAGTTTTAAGTATTGTGCACTCAGAATGAAATAACTATAAAACCAAAAATAATCTATGAGAGACACTCAGCAGAGGGAAAAAGTCATACTTGTTCCAGTATGCAGAGTTCCTTGATAAAGATTCACCTGTACTTTTTCTTTATCAGGTGGACAAATGCAGAAAAACAAGTCTGACTTTTTCTAGTATAATGAGTTCCCTCAAGTGGAGCAGAAGTGTTTAATGTTGTGCACTCAGAATAAAATGTCTATAAAACCAAAAATAATCTATGAGAGAGACTCAGCAGAGGGGAAAAGTCATACTTGTTCCAGTATGCAGAGTTCCTTGATAAAGATTCACCTGTACTGTTTCTTTATCAGGTGGACAAATGCAGAAAAAACAAGTCTGACTTTTTCTGGTATACTGAGTTCCTCCAAGTGGAGCAGGAGTGTTTAGTGTTGTGCACTTAGAATAAAATATCTATAAGACCAAAAACGACCTATGAGAGACACTCAGCATAGGGGAAAAGTCATACGTATTCCAGTATGCAGAGTTCCTTGATAAAGATTCACCTGTACTGTTTCTTTATCAGGTGGACAAATGCAGAAGCAACAAGTCTGACTTTTTCTAGTATACTGAGGTCCTCCGAGTGGAGCAGTAGTGTTTAGTGTTGTGCACTCAGAATAAAATATCTATAAAACCAAAAATAATCTATGAGAGAGACTCTCACAGGGAAAAAGTCTTACTTGTTTTGGTATGCAGTGTTCCTTGATAAATATTCACTTGTACTGTTTCTTTATCAGGTGGACAAATGCAGAAGAAACAAGTCTGACTTTTTGTGGTATACTGAGTTCCTCCAAGTGGAGCAGGAGTGTTTAGTGTTGTGCACTTAGAATAAAATATCTATAAAACCAAAAATAATCTATGAGAGAGACTCTCAAAGGGAAAAAGTCTTACTTGTTTTGGTATGCAGTGTTCCTTGATAAAGATTCACTTGTACTGTTTCTCTATCAGGTGGACAAATGCAGAAGAAACAAGTCTGACTTTTTCTAGTACACTGAGTTTCCTCAAGTTAAGCAGGTGTGTTTAGTGTTGTGCACTCAGAATAAAATATCTATGAAACCAAAAAATAATCTATGAGATAGACTCAGCACAGGTAAAAAGTCTTACTTTTTTTGGTATGCAGCGTTCCTTGATAAAGATTCACTTGTATTGTTTCTTTATCATGTGGACAAATGCAGAAGAAACAAGTCTGACTTTTTCTAGTATACTGAGTTCCCTCAAGTGGAGCAGGAGTGCTTAGTGTTGTGCACTCAGAATAAAATATCTATAAAACCACAAAATAATCTATGAGGGAAAATCAGCAGATGGGAAAAGTCATACTTGGTCCAGTATGCAGAGTTCCTTGATAAAGATTCACTTGCACTGTTTCTTTATCAGGTGGACAAATGCAGAAGAAACAAGTATGACTTTTTCTAGTATACTGAGTTCCCTCAAGTGGAGCAGGAGTGCTTAGTGTTGTGCACTCAGAATAAAATATCTATAAAACCAAAATAATCTATGAGGGAAAATCAGCAGAGGGGAAAAGTCATACTTGCTCCAGTATGCAGAGTTCCTTGATAAAGATTCTCTTGTACTGTTTCTTTATCAGGTGGACAAATGTAGAGGATATAAGTCTGACTTTTTCTAGTATACTGAGTTCCCTCAAATGGAGCAGGAGTGCTTAGTGTTTTACACTCAAAATAAAATATCTATTATGAAATAACTATAAAACCCCCAAAAAATCTATGAGAGAGACTCAACAGTGGGGAAAAGTCATACTTGTTCCAGTATGCAGAGTTCCTTGATAAAGATTCACCTGTACTGTTTCTTTATCAGGTGGACAAATGCAGAAGAAACAAGTCTGACTTTTTCTGGTATACTGAGTTCCTCCAAGTGGAGCAGGAGTGTTTAGTGTTGTGCACTTAGAATAAAATATCTATAAGACCAAAAATGACCTATGAGAGACACTCAGCATAGGGGAAAAGTCATACGTATTCCAGTATGCAGAGTTCCTTGATAAAGATTCACTTGTACTGTTTCTTTATCAGGTGGACAAATGCAGAAGCAACAAGTCTGACTTTTTCTATTATACTGAGTTCCCTCAAGTGGAGCAACAAGTGTTTAGTGTTGTGCACTCAGAATAAAATATAAATAAAACCAAAAATGATCTATGAGAGACACTCAGCATAGGGGAAAAGTCATACGTGTTCAAGTATGCAGAGTTCCTTTATAAAGATTCACCTGTACTGTTTCTTTATCAGGTGGACAAATGCAGAAGAAACAAGTCTGACTTTTTCTAGTATACTGAGTTCCTCCAAGTGGAGCAGGAGTATTTAGTGTTATGCACTCAGAATAAAAAATGTATAAAACCGAAAATAATCTATGAGAGAGACAATCACAGGGAAAAAGTCTTACTTGTTTTGGTATGTAGTGTTCCTTGATAAAGATTCACTTGTACTGTTTCTTTATCAGGTCGACAAATGCAGAAGAAACAAGTCTGACTTTTTCTAGTATACTGAGTTCCCTCAAGTGGAGCAGGAGTGCTTAGTGTTTTGCACTAAAAATAAAATATCTATTATGAAATATCTATAAAACCCCCAAAAAATCTATGAGAGAGACTCAACAGTGGGGAAAAGTCATACTTGTTCCAGTATGCAGAGTTCCTTGATAAAGATTCACCTGTACTGTTTCTTTATTATGTGGACAAATGCAGAAGAAACAAGTCTGACTTTTTCTGGTATTCTGAGTTCCTCCAAGTGGAGCAGGAGTGTTTAGTGTTGTGCACTCAGAATAAAATATCTATAAAACCAAAAATGATCTATGAGAGACACTCAGCATAGGGGAAAAGTCATACGTGTTCCAGTATGCAGAGTTCCTTGATAAAGATTCACCTGTACTGTTTCTTTATCAGGTGGACAAATGCAGAAGCAAAAAGTCTGACTTTTTCTAGTATACTGAGTTCCCTCAAGTGGAGCACCAGTGTTTAGTGTTGTGCACTCAGAATAAAATATCTATAAAACTAAAAATGATCTATGAGAGACAATCAGCATAGGGGAAAAGTCATACGTGTTCCAGTATGCAGAGTTCCTTGATAAAGATTCACTTGTACTGTTTCTTTATCAGGTGGACAAATGCAGAAGCAACAAGTCTGACTTTTTCTAGTATACTGAGTTCCTTCAAGTGGAGCAGGAGTGTTTAGTGTTGTGCACTCAGAATAAAATATCTATAAAACCAAAAATAATCTATGAGAGAGACTCTCACAGGGAAAAAGTCTTACTTGTTTTGGTATGCAGTGTTCCTTGATAAATATTCTCTTGTACTGTTTCTTTATCAGGTCGACAAATGCAGAAGAAACTAGTCTGACTTTTTCTAGTATACTGAGTTCCCTCAAGTGGAGCAGGAGTGCTTAGTGTTTTGCACTAAAAATAAAATATCTATTATGAAATAACTATAAAACCCCCAAAAAATCTATGAGAGAGACTCAACAGTGGGGAAAAGTCATACGTGTTCCAGTATGCAGAGTTCCTTGATAAAGATTCACTTGTACTGTTTCTTCATCAGGTGGACAAATGCAGAAAAAAACAAGTCTGACTTTTTCTAGTATAATGAGTTCCCTCAAGTGGAGCAGAAGTGTTTAATGTTGTGCACTCAGAATAAAATGTTTTAAAACCAAAAATAATCTATGAGAGAGACTCGGCAGAAAGAAAAGTCATGCCTGTTCCAGTATGCAGTGTTCCGTGATAAAGATTCACTTGTACTGTTGCTTTATCAGTTGGACAAATGCAGAAAAAAAAGTCTGACTCTTTCTAGTATAATGAGTTCCCTTAAGTGGAGCAGAAGTATTTAATGTTGTGCACTCAGAATAAAATGTCTATAAAACCAAAAATAACCTACAAGAGAGACTCAGCAGAGCGGAAAAATCATACTTGTTCTAGTATGCAGCGTTCCTTGATAAAGATTCACTTGTACTTTTTCTTTATCAGTTGGACAAATGCAGAAGAAACAAGTCTAACTCATTATAGTATGCTGAGTTCTCTTAATTGGATCAGGAGTGTTAAGTATTGTGCACTCAGAATAAAATAACTATAAAACCAAAAATAATCTATGAGAGACACTCAGCAGAGGGAAAAGTCATACTTGTTCTAGTATGCAGCGTTCCTTGATAAAGATTCACTTTTACTGTTTTTTTATCACGTGGACAAATGCAAAAAAAAAACAAGTCTGACTTTTTCTAGTATAATGAGTTCCCTCAAGTGGAGCAGAAGTGTTTAATGTTGTGCACTCAGAATAAAATGTCTATAAAACCAAAAATAACCTATAAGAGAGACTCAGCAGAGCGGAAAAATCATACTTGTTCTAGTATGCAGCGTTCCTTGATAAAGATTCACTTGCACTGTTTCTTTATCAGGTGGACAAATGCAGAAGAAACAAGCCTGACTTTTTCTAGTATACTGAGTTCCTCCAAGTGGAACAGGAGTGTTTAGTGTTGTTCACTTAGAATAAAAAATATATAAAACCAAAAATAATCTATGAGAGAGACTCAGCAGAGGGGAAAAGTCATACTTGCTCCAGTATGCAGAGTTCCTTGATAAAGATTAACTTTTACTGTTTCTTTATCAGTTGGACAAATGCAGAAGGAACCAGTCTGACTTTTTCTAGTATACTGAGTTCCTCCAAGTGGAGCAGGAATGTTTAGTGTTGTGCACTCAGAATAAAATATCTATAAAACCAAACATAATCTATGAGAGACTCAGCACAGGGAAAAAGTCTTACTTGTTCAGGTATGCAGTGTTCCTTGATAAAGATTCACTTGTACTGTTTCTTTATCAGGTGGACAAATGCAGAAGAAACATGTCTGACATTTTCTAGTATGCAGAGTTCTTTGATAAAGATTCACCTGTACTGTTTCTTTATGAGGTGGACAAATGCACAAGAAACAAGGCTGACATTTTCTAGTATGGTGAGTTCCCTCAAGTGGAGCAGGAGTGTTTAATGTTGTGTACTCAGAATAAAAAATGTATAAAACAGAAAAAAATCTATGAGAGAGGCTCAGCACAAGGAAAAAGTCTTATTTGTTCTGTATGCAGTGTTCCTTGATAAAGATTCACGTGTACAGTTTATTTATCAGGTGGACAAATCAGAAGAAACAAGTGTGACTTTTTCTAGTATACTGAGCTCCTCCAAGTGCAGCAAGAGTGTTTAGTGCTGTGCACTTAGAATAAAATATCTATAAAACCAAAAATAATCTATGAGAGAGACTCAGCACAGGGAAAAAGTCTTACTTGTTCTTGTATGCGGTGTTACTTGATAAAGATTCACTTGTATTGTTTCTTTATCAGGTAAACAAATGCATAAAAACACGTCTAACTTTTTCTAGTATACTGAGTTCCCTCAAGTGGAGCAGGAGTGTTTAGTGTTGTGTACTCAGAACAAAAAATTTATTATAAAATAATTATAAAACCAAAAATAATCTATGAGAGACACTCAACAGAGGGGAAAAGTCATACTTGTTCTGGTATGCATTGTTCCTTGATAAAGATTCACTTGTACTGTTTATTTATCAGGTGGACGAATGCAGAAGAAACAAGTCTGACTTTTTCTAGTATACTGAGTTCCCTCAAGTGGAGCAGGAGTGTTTAGTGTTTTGCATTTAGAATAAAATATCTATAAAACCAAAAATGATCTTTGAGAGACACTCAGCATAGGGGAAAAGTCATACGTGTTCCAGTATGCAGATTTTCTTGATAAAGATTCACCTGTACTGTTTCTTTATCAGGTGGACAAATGCAGAAGAAACAAGTCTGACTTTTTCCAGTATACTGAGTTCTTCCAAGTGGAGCAGGAGTGTTTAGTGTTATGCACTCAGAATAAAAAATGTATAAAACCAAAAATAATCTATGAGAGAGACTCAGCAAAGAGGAAAAGTCATACTTGTTCCAGTATGCAGAGTTTCTTGATAAAGATTCACCTGTACTGTTTCTTTATCAGGTGGACAAATGCAGAAGACACAAGTCTGACTTTTTCTAGTATACTGAGTTCCTCCAAGTGGAGCAGGAGTGTTTAGTGTTATGCACTCAGAATAGAAAATGTATAAAACCAAAAATAATCTATGAGAGAGACTCAGCAAAGGGGAAAAGTCATACTTGTTCCAGTATGCAGAGTTCCTTGATAAAGATTCACTTGTACTGTTTCTTCCTCAGGTGGACAAAGGCAGAAAAAACAAGTCTGACTTTTTCTAGTATAATGAGTTCCCTCAAGTGGAGCAGAAGTGTTTAATGTTGTGCACTCAGAATAAAATATCTATAAAACCAAAAATAATCTATAAGAGAGACTCAGCAGAGGGAAAGAGTCATACTTGTTCTAGTATGCAGCGTTCCTTGATAAAGATTCACTTGTACTGTTTCTTTATCAGGTGGACAAATGCAGAAGAAACAAGTCTGACTTTTTCTAGTATACTGAGTTCCTCCAAGTGGAGCAGGAGTGTTTAGTGTTGTGCACTCAGAATAAAATATCTATAAAACCAAAAATAATCTATGAGAGAGACTCAGCACTGGGAAAAAGTCTTACTTGTTCAGGTATGCAGTGTTCCTTGATAAAGATTCACTTGTACTGTTTTTTTATCAGGTGGACAAATGCCGAAGAAACATGTCTGACATTTTCTAGTATGCAGAGTTCTTTGATAAACATTCACCTGTACTGTTTCTTTATGAGGTGGACAAATGCACAAGAAACAAAGCTGACATTTTCTAGTATGCTGAGTTCCCTCAAGTGGAGCACGAGTGTTTAATGTTGTGTACTCAGAATAAAAAATGTATAAAACAGAAAAAAATCTATGAGAGAGGCTCAGCACAGGGAAAAAGTCTTATTCGTTCTGGTATGCAGTGTTCCTTGATAAAGATTCACGTGTACTGTTTATTTATCAGGTGGACAAATCAGAAGAAACAAGTCTGACTTTTTCTAGTATACTGAGTTCCTCCAAGTGGAGCAGGAGTGTTTAAGTGTTGTGCACTCAGAATAAAAAATGTATAAAACCGAAAATATCTATGAGAGAGACTCAGCAAAGGGGAAAAGTCATACTTGTTCCAGTATGCAGAGTTCCTTGATAAAGATTCACTTGTACTGTTTCATTATCAGGTGGACAAATGCAAAAGAAACAAGTCTGACTTTTTATAGTATACTGAGTTCCTCCAAGTGGAGCAGGAGTGTTTAGTGTTATGCACTCAGAATAAAAAATGTATAAAACCAAAAATAATCTATGAGAGAGACTCAGCACAGGGAAAAAGTCATACTTGTTTTGGTATGCAGTGTTCCTTGATAAAGATTCACTTGTACTGTTTCTTTATCAGGTGGACAAATGCAGAAGAAACAAGTCTGACTTTTACTAGTATACTGAGTTCCCTCAAGTGGAGCAGGAGTGTTTAGTGTTGTGCACTCAGAATAAAATATCTATAAAACCAAAAATAATCTATGAGAGAGACTCGGCACAGGGAAAAAGTCTTACTTGTTTTGGTATGCAGTGTCCTTGATAAAGATTCACTTGTACTGTTTCTTATCAGGTGGACAAATGCAGAAAAAACAAGTCTGACTTTTTCTAGTATAATGAGTTCCCTCAAGTGGAGCAGAAGTGTTTAATGCTGTGCACTCAGAATAAAATATCTATAAAACCAAAAATAATCTATGAGAGACACTCAGCAGAGGGGAAAAGTCATAATTGTTCCAGTATTCAGAGTTCCTTGATAAAGATTCACTTGTACTGTTTCTTTATTAGGTGGAAAAATGCAGAAGAAACATGTCTGACATTTTCTAGTATGCAGAGTTCTTTGATAAAGATTCACCTGTACTGTTTCTTTATGAGGTGGACAAATGCACAAGAAACAAGGCTGACATTTTCTAGTATGGTGAGTTCCCTCAAGTGGAGCAGGAGTGTTTAATGTTGTGTACTCAGAATAAAAAATGTATAAAACAGAAAAAAATCTATGAGAGAGGCTCAGCACAAGGAAAAAGTCTTATTTGTTCTGGTATGCAGTGTTCCTTGATAAAGATTCACGTGTACAGTTTATTTATCAGGTGGACAAATCAGAAGAAACAAGTGTGACTTTTTCTAGTATACTGAGCTCCTCCAAGTGCAGCAAGAGTGTTTAGTGCTGTGCACTTAGAATAAAATATCTATAAAACCAAAAATAATCTATGAGAGAGACTCAGCACAGGGAAAAAGTCTTACTTGTTCTTGTATGCGGTGTTACTTGATAAAGATTCACTTGTATTGTTTCTTTATCAGGTAAACAAATGCATAAAAACACGTCTAACTTTTTCTAGTATACTGAGTTCCCTCAAGTGGAGCAGGAGTGTTTAGTGTTGTGTACTCAGAACAAAAAATTTATTATAAAATAATTATAAAACCAAAAATAATCTATGAGAGACACTCAACAGAGGGGAAAAGTCATACTTGTTCTGGTATGCATTGTTCCTTGATAAAGATTCACTTGTACTGTTTATTTATCAGGTGGACGAATGCAGAAGAAACAAGTCTGACTTTTTCTAGTATACTGAGTTCCCTCAAGTGGAGCAGGAGTGTTTAGTGTTTTGCATTTAGAATAAAATATCTATAAAACCAAAAATGATCTTTGAGAGACACTCAGCATAGGGGAAAAGTCATACGTGTTCCAGTATGCAGATTTTCTTGATAAAGATTCACCTGTACTGTTTCTTTATCAGGTGGACAAATGCAGAAGAAACAAGTCTGACTTTTTCCAGTATACTGAGTTCTTCCAAGTGGAGCAGGAGTGTTTAGTGTTATGCACTCAGAATAAAAAATGTATAAAACCAAAAATAATCTATGAGAGAGACTCAGCAAAGAGGAAAAGTCATACTTGTTCCAGTATGCAGAGTTTCTTGATAAAGATTCACCTGTACTGTTTCTTTATCAGGTGGACAAATGCAGAAGACACAAGTCTGACTTTTTCTAGTATACTGAGTTCCTCCAAGTGGAGCAGGAGTGTTTAGTGTTATGCACTCAGAATAGAAAATGTATAAAACCAAAAATAATCTATGAGAGAGACTCAGCAAAGGGGAAAAGTCATACTTGTTCCAGTATGCAGAGTTCCTTGATAAAGATTCACTTGTACTGTTTCTTCCTCAGGTGGACAAAGGCAGAAAAAACAAGTCTGACTTTTTCTAGTATAATGAGTTCCCTCAAGTGGAGCAGAAGTGTTTAATGTTGTGCACTCAGAATAAAATATCTATAAAACCAAAAATAATCTATAAGAGAGACTCAGCAGAGGGAAAGAGTCATACTTGTTCTAGTATGCAGCGTTCCTTGATAAAGATTCACTTGTACTGTTTCTTTATCAGGTGGACAAATGCAGAAGAAACAAGTCTGACTTTTTCTAGTATACTGAGTTCCTCCAAGTGGAGCAGGAGTGTTTAGTGTTGTGCACTCAGAATAAAATATCTATAAAACCAAAAATAATCTATGAGAGAGACTCAGCACTGGGAAAAAGTCTTACTTGTTCAGGTATGCAGTGTTCCTTGATAAAGATTCACTTGTACTGTTTTTTTATCAGGTGGACAAATGCAGAAGAAACAAGTCTGACTTTTTCTAGTATACTGAGTTCCTCCAAGTGGAGCAGGAGTGTTTAGTGTTGTGCACTCAGAATAAAATATCTATAAAACCAAAAATAATCTATAAGAGAGACTCAGCAGAGGGAAAGAGTCATACTTGTTCTAGTATGCAGAGTTCTTTGATAAACATTCACCTGTACTGTTTCTTTATGAGGTGGACAAATGCACAAGAAACAAAGCTGACATTTTCTAGTATGCTGAGTTCCCTCAAGTGGAGCACGAGTGTTTAATGTTGTGTACTCAGAATAAAAAATGTATAAAACAGAAAAAAATCTATGAGAGAGGCTCAGCACAGGGAAAAAGTCTTATTCGTTCTGGTATGCAGTGTTCCTTGATAAAGATTCACGTGTACTGTTTATTTATCAGGTGGACAAATCAGAAGAAACAAGTCTGACTTTTTCTAGTATACTGAGTTCCTCCAAGTGGAGCAGGAGTGTTTAGTGTTATGCACTCAGAATAAAAAATGTATAAAACCGAAAATAGTCTATGAGAGAGACTCAGCAAAGGGGAAAAGTCATACTTGTTCCAGTATGCAGAGTTCCTTGATAAAGATTCACTTGTACTGTTTCTTTATCAGGTGGACAAATGCAAAAGAAACAAGTCTGACTTTTTATAGTATACTGAGTTCCTCCAAGTGAAGCAGGAGTGTTTAGTGTTATGCACTCAGAATAAAAAATGTATAAAACCAAAAATAATCTATGAGAGAGACTCGGCACAGGGAAAAAGTCTTACTTGTTTTGGTATGCAGTGTTCCTCGATAAAGATTCACTTGTACTGTTTCTTTATCAGGTGGACAAATGCAGAAGAAACAAGTCTGACTTTTTCTAGTATACTGAGTTCCCTCAAGTGGAGCAGGAGTGCTTAGTGTTGTGCACTCAGAATAAAATATCTATAAAACCAAAAATAATCTATGAGAGAGACTCGGCACAGGGAAAAAGTCTTACTTGTTTTGGTATGCAGTGTCCCTTGATAAAGATTCACTTGTACTGTTCCTTCTCAGGTGGACAAATGCAGAAAAAACAAGTCTGACTTTTTCTAGTATAATGAGTTCCCTCAAGTGGAGCAGAAGTGTTTAATGCTGTGCACTCAGAATAAAATATCTATAAAACCAAAAATAATCTATGAGAGACACTCAGCAGAGGGGAAAAGTCATAATTGTTCCAGTATTCAGAGTTCCTTGATAAAGATTCACTTGTACTGTTTCTTTATTAGGTGGAAAAATGCAGAAGAAACAAGTCTGACATGTAATTCAATATGCCCTAACAAGAAGATTCCATTGTACAGGAAGAGTAGAAGAGGGGGAGTGTTTTCTTTGTAAACAGAGAAAATGGGGAAAATTAAAAGAAAAAAAAATCGCGAAAAAAATCATTAGAAAAAAAAATATTCATAGTGAAAACTATTCTTATCATAAGTTTCACTTGAGTTCGCTTTTTTAACCCAGCTACTGAGGGGGGCAAGCCAGCCTCAACTTGGTGCCGGTCCCAGGCCCGGATAAATGGGGAGGGTTGGCGGCACTAAAGGCTTCCGGTTATGAAAAATTAGCCAAAACCAATATGGCCAGTTGAGATTGTGAACATCTTCCCGAAAATGCAGATAAAGAAGATTTAGTTGCTTTTCTAAATCAATAATTTTCAAGTATATATATATATATATATATGTATGTATGTATGTATATATATATATATATATAAATGTATGTATGTATATATATATATATATATATACACACACACACACACATATATATATATATATATATAAACACACACACACACATATATATATATATCAATAATTTTCGTGTATATATACATATATATATATATATATACATATATATATATATATATATATGTACATATATACATATATATATATATATATATGTATATATATATTTATATATATATATATATATATATAATTACATATATGTATATATATGTATATATATATATATATATATAAAGAGAGAGAGAGAGAGAGAGAGAGAGAGAGACAGACAGACAGACAGACAGACAGAGAGACGCTAAACATATGAATGTTTATATGACCTAATTGGTCAGTAAGACTTCAAGCTATATACACAAGAGTAGTAGAACTTCAGCTGAATCATATAATGGTGAGTGAAAAATATATTCTGAAATATTTTTCAATATAAAAACCCTTCCTTGGGAAAGGCAATATAGAGCTTAATCATTTTGGAAAGCATTTTTTCTTACAATTAGTAAAATCTCCTCCGAAATATCAATATTATATTTCCATTATTTCTTCATCTGATGAAATATCTCAACAGTGAAACAGTATTTCATATGCATTTCGGAGTAAGAGATATTTCATCATATTCCTTGCTCCTACCTACACGATAGAAGACGAATTAGGGAAACGGCAAAATGAGTTTAACATCAACTGCAATAAACTGTGTATATATTTATATATGTATATTTATATATATATATATATATATATATATGTAATATATATATATATATATATGTATGTATATATATATATATATATATGTATATTTATATATATATATATATATATATATTTATATGTATATATATATATATATTTATATATATATACAGTATATATATATATATATATATATATATACTGTATATATGTATATATATATATATATATATATATTTCAAATAGGCCGTATATAAGTCTGGATTCTCTTAACGACCTCGGGCTCAAAGCCCCAGGCGAAATCACTGAAAGACTATAGTATCTGAACGGCCAGGTTTCGAACCCTGGTCCAGGATACTTGTATGACATTGATCATACCACTTTGTTCGTGGCTAAGTGGTATGGTCAATGTCATACAAGTATTCCGGACCAGTGTTCGAAACCCGGCCGATCAGATATTATAGTCTTTCAGTGATTTCGCCTGGGGCTTTGAGCCCGAGGTCGTTAAGAGAATCTAGACTTTAATGTATTAACATATATGGCTTATTTGAAATAAAAAAAACACGTTTAAATATGCAAAATTTATCATATATATATACATATATATATATATATATATATATATATATATATTTCTTTGTCTACATCTTTTCTCACTTCTATGTGGGGTCGATGTTTCTGGTCAGCTTTCTCCATCTACCTCTGTCCCACACTTCATCACCGGTTAATCCCTTTCATCGAAGGACATCCTTGATACAGTCCACCCACCTTCGCTTTGATTTCCTTCTCGTTCCCTGTACCTCCGTATCCATCACTCTCCTCGCAATATACTGTTCATCTCTTCTCATAACATAACCGTATTACCTCAGTCTACTTTCTTGGATCTTTTATGATAGTTTTCTAGCTCCTGTGGTACCCCTAATTACTTCATTTCATATCTTTTCTCTTCTTGTCACCCCTCACATCCATCTCAATATTCTCATCTTTGCCACATCCATCTTCTTCTCTTCTGTCTTCTTTATTGCCCACGTCTCCGCTCCATACATCATTGCCGGTCTCACAACTGTCCTGTGTACTGTACCTTTCAACTTAACCCCTATTTTCCTGTCACATAGTACTCCACGCACTTTTTTCCAATTCTTCCATCCTGCTTGTATTCTGTGGTTTATTTCTGCCCCCAGATCACCATCCTCTGCAACTTTTGATCCTAAATACCTGAAATTTTTAACTCTTTTCAATCTCTCTTCTTATAAACTAACTTCTCCATTCTCGCCAATTTTCAATCTCAAATACTCTGTCTTTTTCCTGTTGAACTTCAATCCTCTATTTTCCGTTTCTCTTCTCCACTCATCCATTTTCTCTTCTAATACCTCTCGCGTAGTGCTACACAATATAACATCATCCGCAAAAAGCATACACCAAGGAGACTGATCTCTAATACCTTGTGTTACTACATCCATGACCAGATCAAATAGGTAAGGGTTCAATGCAGACCCCTGATGTAGTCCCACACTTACTGGGAAACATTCTGGTAGGCCTATACTGCTCTTAACCTTTGTTTTTTCCCTCTCATACATATCTTGGGTGATTCTTACGTATTTTTCAGGGACTCCCTTTTCTCTCATACATCTCCACAGCTCCTGACGTGGTACTCGATCGTATGCCTTCTCCATGTCAATAAAGATCATATGTAATCCTTTCTGTTTCTCCCGATGTTTTTCTATCGTCTGCCTTAAAGCAATATTGCTTCTACTGTCCCTCTTAGATCTGGAGATATCTCTGATAAAAACTTAATACTCAATTTAAATTTATATTCCGGTGAATTCAATGATAAAGTAGGTCAAAAGAAGAGAGGAGAATTAGCAGTAAGTAAATTTGGAGAAGGCGCAAGATATTACGGAAGAAACATGGTCTTACAATTTGATAAAAGAAACAATTTCAAAATCACGAACGCTTTATTTCTATGAAAAATTGACAGAGAAAATGGACATAGGGAAGCCCAAATGGAGAAACGATAAACAAAATAGATTTTAATCCCACTGTAAATGGTAATTAAGCTAAATATGTAACAGTGTTTAACAAGTTAAAGTCAAGCGATCATAGAATATTGAGAAGTAAAGTTTTTCTAGGTCTAAGGAAAGAGAAAGAAAAACTAATCGAAAAGAAAAAAATAAAATAAACAAATGATAATTTTAGATCACCAATAAAACATAGGTATTCCTTCCAGCATAATGAAATGGAAGCAGGTAAAGAAGAAAATTAGTATTAAAATCAGCACAAGCAATGTGGAAAAATTACCCCCAAAAATATCCCAGAAAACTATCGGAAAATGTCAGAAGCAGAATAAAGGAGAGAATGCAACAGATATTAAAATCCAAGAGAGGTGAGATAGAATTACAAGAGTTATCCAAAACAACAAGCAAACTAAAAACCCAATATATTTGTAAAAATTATTATCAGCCTAACAATTGAGGAAGCACTAATGAAAGGAAGAAGCATCAGATGGATAAGATATTTGCTCTAAATA
>NC_090747.1:55656234-55661234 GCF_036898095.1 Palaemon carinicauda | reverse complement strand
ATATATATATATATATATATATATATATATATCTATATATATATGTATATATATATATATATATATATATATATATATATATATATATATATATATATATATATATATATGTATATGTATATATATATATATATATATATATTTATATATATATATATATATATATATATATATATATATATATATATATATATATGTATGTGTGTGTATATATGTGTGTGCTTCCGGAATAAATAACTCAGATTTGAATGCTTCAATTATATATCCTTTATATTAGGAAGAGTTTCAAGCCCATATAAGGAAATATATGATATCACGTCTCGCCATTTATGAAATAGATGGATCCTCTTATTAGTTTTCCATATAGAGACAGGGCAGTGATATTTCTTTCAAACGTTTTCTTATTTGTATTTACATAATGGCTAATAATGATTGGTCCTTGCTCCGTTAAATGAAGGTATGTGTCATAGGTTTAAAGGCCACTCATGAATGGCAGAGGCAAGGGACACTCATAATGACCTAGCTAGCAGGACAATGCCTTAGAGACTGACCATATACTGTAAATAGGACCCACAATCTATGTGGATCCTTACTGTACATAAGATTATCGCCTAATCCTCTTCTCCACTCAAGCTAGGATCAGAAAGGTCCAGACAATGGCTGCTGAAGATTCGCTAGACTTATAGGCTCCCCCACACCCTCCTTCCTTAGGTAACAGAAATGATGAGGTTGCATACACTACAAGACACCTTCGAGCTTGAACGAGACTCGAACCCCAGTCTGGCAGATCGTCAGTCAGGGACGTTTCCAGTGGGCCACCACAGGCCTGTGTTAAGTGAAAATATATCCTTTGATTACATATGTTGGAACGTCTGTTTTAAACGCATTTAAGATCGGATGCTTCAAATGAACTGAATTTTGTAACTTTTACGGTTACTGTGGAATCTACGAAATACTATAGCTTGCTTCAAAGAAAATTGTGCATTTTATTCAATTTTAACTGGAAAAGTCAAAATAAATTCTCTATTCATAAAAAATAAATGGTGATCTCATGATAGATATGGGAATCTATTTATACCAAAGGACATCTTCGTTTTTTATGACTGTTTATTGAATTTCCTTTTATTGTTAAATATAACAAATGATATCGGCGTCAATGACACTCGTTGTCAGGATGCCAGAAAACACGAAATCAATCAATCAATCATTACATCCGATTGCACTATTACCCGAATCACACAATGGCCTCCCCGGCCAAGGGTCACGTGACCTTAATTTCCTAAATGCTATCCATTCTTACCTGGCAGGCGAAGGGCTTAGCGAAACTTACCAGGTCTGGCTCCAGATTGATTGATTGATTTAAAGTTTTCTGGCATCCTGACATCTAAGGTCATTGACACCTATATCATTTATTATATATAAAAAAAATTAAAGAATTTTCGATTGAAACCATAAAAGTTAAGTTGTCATTATAAAAGTTAAATAGTTTTCAGAAGACCTGCTTCTGAAATCAATCTAAAAATTCAGCTCACACAGTAGTACATATCATGTCCAAGAATCTTGGCAAGGATGAACCCGCCGTCCTCATCTTGAGCCTCAAACAGATATCTATTTCTTAAGTTTTAATAATTGGGGCACTGGGTCAACAAAGCTCTCACCGTTAAAGGTACTGAAGAGGCACCGAATAGTCCACGAAGAGTAATCTCGCCCTCGTAAAGCTCAAGGGCCCCAGGCCCATGTCCACTTCCTGGGAGAAGAAGAAGAAGAAGAAGAAGAAGAAGAAGAAGAAGAAGAAGAAGAGTCTTTGTTTTTGTTTATTTGTTACATTTTCGGAAAGATATTTAAATTTTTCTTTGTGGGGATATATACGTATAGGAGTATATGTATTTATATGCATACGTATCAGTTTTCATGATTTATACATACCCACATGTGCGTGTGTGTATATGTTACACCCCGTTTGTGAAACTACCCATTTCATGAAATGAGCAAACCATTTGACCTCTTTATGAAATGGGCAAATGACCAATCCGTTTCATGAAAAGGGCAAATAATCTTTTGCCTAATATATGAATTGAGCAGTCGTAATGAACGAAAAATTATATTTCATTCTGATATAAATACAACAAAAGATTTGATGGGAAAAACCTGGAATAAACATCTTTTTATATTTTTCCTTTATTAGAAAGAAATACAGAAACAAAAAAAAGGGAGAATGTTGCTTCATAATGAAAAATGACTATAAAAAGACAAAACTACCAAAAACTATTGATTAAGATTATCACAGCATCTGTGGCTCTTGTAGTCACTGGTGCACCGTAGGCCAGCTTTTAAACAAGAACACCTCTTAGTTAAGAAGTTAGGAGTGGGTGGGTCGTTTCTTAGCATTATTATTGGAATTTTAAGTAATAGATTTCAAAGAGTTGTAGATGGGCACCATAGTGAGTTTAGTAATGTGATATCTGGTGTTCCACAGGGTAGTGTTCTTGGCCCCTTAATTTTCATACTATATACACATGACATGTGGTTTGGCGTAAAAAACAAGCTTGTTGCATATGCAGATGATGTTACTCTCTTTGCACCAATTCCATCCCCTGAATGTAGATCTGGGGTTGCTGAATCCCTTAATAGATATCTAGCTAAACTTAGTGCATGGGGCAAATTATGGGGTATGAAGTTGAATCCTAACAAAACTCAAAGCATGATTGTAAGTAGGTCAAGGACGGTGGCTCCTCAACATCCGGATCTCAGTATTGATGATGTTTCTTTAACTTTCATTCTACCTTGTTTTGAGTATTGTTCTCCTGTTTGGTCTTCAGCTGCTGATTCTCATCTTAATTTATTGGACAGAAACTTACTGTCTATTAAATTTCTTATCCTTGATCTAGATATTAATCTTTGGCACCGTCGTTCAATTAGTTCATTATGCATGTTGCATAATGAACTCACCATCTATCTTTGTCCCACAAAAGTTCAAAGTTGGAGCATATGTTTTCATGTTGAAAAGGCTGATATGAGTCATTTTATAGTTTATATATGACATATCTGTTTTGACGTTGTTATTGTGTTTATAATGATTTATTGTTATTTTTTGTTCATCACATATTTATTTCCTTATTTCCTTTTTTCACTAGGCTATTTTCCCTGTTGGAGCACTTGGGCTTATAACATCTTGCTTTTCCGAGAAGGGTTGTAGCTTGTCTAGTAATAATAATAATAATAATAATAATAATAATAATAATAATAATAATAATAACATATATATATATATATATATATATATATACACTTATATATGTATACATACATATATATATATATGTATATATATACATACATATATATATATATATATATATGTTATTCACTTGTTTTTATTTGCATATTTATTTATCTATGTTTGTTTACCTGTTAGAAAGATTACGTGTAAACATTTTGCCGAAGTTTCACCAAAGTTTTACAACGGATTAATATTATGCTTTGGAAGAACACATTAAATTATGGAGGTGATACGAATTAAGATAGCCTCTCCGTCAACACATGAAATAGGAAGTGTTTGAGACCGTAGACTTATGTAAGATGTTACAGTAGATTCAGTCAAGGAATCGCATTCAAAGTATTTTAAGGATTCAAAGACTTTATTAATTCTTACGACCCCTCTCAGGGTAGGAGAGTACATCACAAAATATACAAGATATACAATTTCACTTACAATAATAGTACAAGATGGCAGTAAAAAAAAAAGCACTATTACTTCTATTCACATATCTATACAATACTGTACATAAAGTATATCCGTATACCCATATACGCCATGTATGAAAATTGGAGTGCAAGGTCCGTAGCCTTTATTGACATGTAGACAATCTTCAATGGGGAAGGTTAGAAATCTGATTGCACTTATTATTATTATTATTACTATTATTATTATTATTATTATTATTATTATTATTATTATTATTATTATTATTATTAGTTTTATTATTATTATTATTATTATATATTTTATTGAACTAATTTTCTTTTCATCAGCACTGTAGTTTGCGACTCCCAATTACATCCAACTCGCAGTGTAGTAATTATCTACAAAAAGACCACTTTCCATCACACAAATCTGATCTTTGTAGTTTTGGGTTGTCTATGTAATACTCGAATACTGCATACTTGACCTTATCTGCACTGAAGATAAATCTACGGTGTCACTCTGCCGGTTTCCGAGGGTTAGTTGAATTAACAATTTCAAACTCGAAAACTATAGTATATTTCCATCTGAGAATTAGTCCGAGACTTGCTCGGTGTAGCCGTTTGTTACGAAGAACTTACTGATCATCGGATCAACTAAGTTGATCTATTTTTTTCGATAATTATCTGTGAATAACCCGAGTGGCTTACAGCTTTAGACCATAGGTAATGATGAACATTGGAAGAGCAACATCTCCTGGTGCAGACACCCCTCAAACATGAATATATATATATATATATATATATATATACAGAGAGAGAGAGAGAGAGAGAGAGAGAGAGAGTATATGTGTAGATATCAAAGTATAAGCATAATACAAGAATGCATAGTATAACCAAGTCATAAAAACTTTATAAACACTAAGGATGCGTTTACACCAAGCGAGTCGAGTCACGTCAAGTCAAGGCAAGTCATCACGCGTCATGAATCGCCTCATCCCAGTTTAACATTAATTTTTATGGATATTTAAAGAAACCGTTTACACCGGAAGGGTCGAGTCAAGTCAAGTCACGGCGCGTCGCGTCGCGTCGAGTCACATATAGGGCAGGATCCGTTTTCTACATCAGTCACAGCCAGTCGTCTTCGTGTGATCCTCATGGAAGTGGAGTTCCTAAAAAACTTGGTTCGAGAGCGCCCTCCTATATATGATCCCAGTGACCGCAGCCACCGGGATCGTGATGTCATAGCTGCCCTGTGGAAGGAGGTTGCTGCTGCACTGAAGTGTACAGTTAAGACAACAGTTTTATTCACTATGAAC
>NC_090747.1:55646234-55648734 GCF_036898095.1 Palaemon carinicauda | reverse complement strand
TCAGTTCATTGTCAGAAACTTCAAGCGAAACATGACAATTATGTTTCCTTTAAAATATCATTCCAGAGCATTGAAAAATTTAAAGTAACTAGCCTTTTTCAGTCTGTTAATTGGCCAAAAGGCCTAATGGTAAGTAAATGGTCCGAAAAAAAAAAAATTAATCATGGCTTCAATTAATATAGCAACTTTTAACTGTAGATCTGTCAAGAAAAATGTTCACGTTGTAATAAATTTATGTAATCACTAAAAGATAATAGCATTGCAAGAAACATTTTTGCTACAACAGGAAAGTAACTTTCTAAACAATATTGATATTAAGTTTGATTCCATATCGTCGTCACCAGTAGACCTAAGTCAAGCTCTGGTGAGAGGAAGGCCATGTGGGGGTCTAGCTTTTTTAGTTCATGAAGAGATCTGTCCGTATGTCAGGAAAATACCCACAAGAGATGAACGCTTTTTATGTATAGATATTAGTCTGGGTGGTAGCACGATAAGGGTTATCAATTGTTATATGCCCTATTATAACGGTTCTAATACTGAGAAATACTTAAATAAATTGGGGAAAATGAAATGTCTATTTGAAAAACATCAGAATGTTCATGTTATTGCTCTAGGGGATTTTAACGCTCACATTTCAAACTACCAAACTACCGGTTAGTATTGATGGAATAAGGGGAGAGTCAAACATAGCAGAAGGTTGGAAGAATCATTATGCTCATATTATGGAAGGTAGGAACCATCCACAAATGTCTTTATCGATGGAAAATGAAAATGAAGATGAAGAAAGCACCATGCCAATTGTTTCCGTTAAAGACGTTCAAGATGTTTTAAAATCCCGTTCGTTAAATAGTGCCCAGGGCCTGGATGGAATCACAGGGAATCACTTACGATATGCCCATCCAACTCTGTATGTGCATCTGTCACTTTTGTTCACTTGTTTGTGCAGACATCACTTCGTATCAAAAAACCTGACTGAAATAAAAATTCAGAATTTAGTTAAGGATTACCATAAGTCTCTCTCTGATAAGAATAACTATCGTCCAATAGCCCTTGCCTCTATTATTTCTAAGCTATTAGAATGCTTCATCCTACAAAGATGCAAAGACTTGTTAACGACTTCGGATAATCAATTTGCTTATAAAACTGAACACAGCACTGATATGGCCCTTTCTCTTTTATAGGTCAAAAAAAAAAAAAAAAAAAAAAAAAAAAAAAAACCATTATTTTGTATGCGTAATGGATATGTCCAAGGCTTTTGATAAAGTATGTCATGAAAGATTATTTCAAATTTTAAAGAGAAGACGTGTGGCATTTACATTATAGCACTGCTATAGTACTGGTACAAAACTCATGACTTTAGAGAAATGTGGGACAATAGTCTTTCCTCTCCTTTTAAACCCAGTTGTGATATTAGACAGGGTGGTGTTCTATCAGCACTTCTGTTTGCCGTATATGTGGATGACTTAAGTACAAAGGTCCTCAGCAGGGAAGGTGGGTGCACAGTGGGAGAGGTTAAGGTGAATCATATCTTTTATGCAGATGATATAATACTTGAAGTACCATTATCTTGAAGCCAATCCTGACAAGACCAAGGTTCTTGTTATAAAGCCCTGGAATTTTATGTCATTTAGTGAACCGCCACTCTTTATTAATGACGTCAGGTTGGAAGTCGTTAAGTCATGTAAATATCTTGGCATGAATATTAATGACAATCTGAAGGACGATGACCATATTGCATCACTCTATCGAGGGCAATGCTTGCGAGGGCAATATGTTGCTAAGGAATTTCATATGGGCAATGGTGAGGCAAAAGTGCATTTGTTCAAATCTTTCTGTACTTCCTTGTATTGTGTACCTCTGGCAATGAAATGTAAAAAGGAAACCCTACGAAAACTTAAGGTATGTTATAATGACTCTTTTAGGTACCTGATGGGAATAGAAAGGTTTTCGAGAGTAAGTGGACACTTTGTTTCTTTAAGAATACCAACATTTGATGAAGTAGTGAGAAAATGTATTTCAAGCTTGTTTCAAAGAGCAGAGTTAAAAAACCACTAAAGTTGTGCAATTTTTAACAGTGATAGATTTAAAAAATCATTAGTTTTAAAGAGTGGTCTAAACAAATTTTTTGTGTTTAGATCTTTTGTATTATTCCTAATATATTTATGTATAACTATTAATTTTATTGTAATATTATGTATATGGCTCTAGAGCTGAAATAAAGAATTTGAATTGGAATTTGAATTATTGTGAAGGGTCTGGCCACCAAAAATATATTATATTTCACACACAGACACGCACACACACACACACACACACATATATATATATATATATATATGAATATATGTATAGATTTATATATATATAAATTTATATATATACATATATATAAATATATATATATATATATATATATATGTATATATATGTATATATATATATATATATATATACATATATATATATATATGTATATATATATACAGTATATATATGTATA
>NC_090747.1:55632866-55640734 GCF_036898095.1 Palaemon carinicauda | reverse complement strand
ACAATACTTTATGGAAAAAAAAACGTCTTTGTTTTGCCGTGTAAAAAATGCATGGAAACAGACAAAAACGACGGAACTTTAGAAATGTTTTTGAGATTCAACATAACTCATAAACTAAAAATAGAACAAGATAATTATGATATTCTATTTAAAAAATACCCAGATATTAAATTTAATCTTATATATCAATCTGATTTGGCCAAAGATATAAACGGAATTTGCAATGAAAATGATTTGGTGGGATTTTTTTTACAGATGCGTTTAACTTTGGGGATTGGATTTTATTGGCCAAAATTAAACTTTTATCCTTCAACGCAAACCCATTTTTCAGTTCCTATTTTAAAGGACGGAAAAATGTGGCAATTGCTGCTTAAAAAAATACTGGACTTTAGAGATGAAACTCCCGTTGATATAAATCAATGGAATAATTTTATTCCTAATCCCATTCGATGTTTATTTTGTAATGATTATCCACGAGATTTTTACCCTGGAAATTTTATTGTAAATCAAAATATTTTGTATACCAAAACATTTGTATGGGTTGATAAACGGAAATTACACAAGAGAAAAAAAAAACAAATGATAATAATGTATAGTAAAAATAACAAAATATTAAATTGGCCCTTTTTAACAAAATATTGTGGAGTCATTAATGAAATGAATACCATAAATACTTTGGGTAACATGGCATTTTTTACCCCGGGTAAGATATTTACTGCCTTTTTTGATATCATTATTTCAAAGTTGTTAAAAATTCGGATTCATAATAATATCGTTGAAAATTTAAAAGATTATTATAAGAAAAAAGGAAAAAAAACAACATTTAAAGCACTAGGCATAGGTGTTAATGATTTGATACAAATGCACCGAATATGCAAACGAAAAAAGAATTATGACATTATTTTAAGTGGTGATCAGAAAGTTATTATTGTCTCCAGAAAAACCATTAGTACTAGTCCTACTACTACTACTACTACTACTACTACTACTACTACTACTACTACTACTACTACTACTACTACTAATAATAATAATAATAATAATAATAATAATAATAATAATAATAATAATAATAATAATAAAACAAAAAGAGCATCCAAACATAAAAAAAATCATCATCATCATCATCGCCCACCACCAAACAAAAAACAAAATTATTGTCTATCAATAACACCAGTGACAGTAAAAATGATAATGGGTGCTTATCAGCAAATGAAAAGAAATCACTTTAATGGGCGTCTTGACCAAAACTGGTAATGATTTAAATTCTGCACTAGATAACGAAGAAACCACAGAAGCCATAATAAAGTGGCTCCATTTCCCGAAATCCCCAGTTAATGATACTAATATTATAAGCAACCTATCACAAACCATAAAAAGAGGAGAAATTGACATTGCTATATCACAGACTAGTATTCTTAATAAAGATTATGTAGTTTTAGATAATAATAAATATACAAATGAATTTGATGATTATAACGCCAGAGGAGATAATATTTCCTTTGGGTGGACGGGAAAAACTGACGAAAGAGAGAGTAATAATAATAATAATGCGTTTATAAACAACAATAATAATCTTGATGTGCATAGAATTGGGAGATTTACAAGAAACGCCCCCACAAATTCCTTTTACAATATTTGCGGAATAGCTTGTTCACTTCAAAAAGTTTTAACCAAAGATTCTAAAACGAAAGAACCCAAATATATAACCAATAGTGAAATAGGTTTCATTGATTTGGTAACTACATCAGACACCCCCAAAAACTGTGGATTGATACTGGAATGTGTGATTGATACAGTAATA
This sequence comes from Palaemon carinicauda, assembly GCF_036898095.1. NCBI lineage: Eukaryota > Metazoa > Arthropoda > Malacostraca > Decapoda > Palaemonidae > Palaemon > Palaemon carinicauda. The sequence goes on along the minus strand of NC_090747.1, from coordinate 55,638,930 downwards.
TCAACATATAGTTTAACAGTTGGAGAAAATATGCATAAATTATTACTAAAGCTTTTTTCTGATTGTCAAAAAGTTGATAATCCAGAATATTTGGAAGAATTAGATGAAAACTATCAGTACATTTGTGCCAACCAAGTGTTATATAAGTTTTTTAGGAAAACGCCAGAAAATTTATCACACCAACAAATAATGTACATAACATCTCAGTTTGGTATATTTAATTACTTTCGAATGATGCAATATGCATTAAAAATAGAAGTACCTTTTATAGAACTTATAGATCAATCAAGAAATATATTTTGGGAGTGTACCAGTTTTGAAGGTACGTTATTCAAATTACACAGAGATGGGCTTTTTTATTCACCAACCGAATTTCTATATTTACAGCAAGATATTATTGATGATGAACAGTTAGTGGGTTCTTTGGGGTGTACAACAAATTTATGGGTTGGAGAAAGGGGAGAAAGAATTGAAAATATATTTGGTCCCTCTATTAGAATAACACCACACCCTAACAAATGCCATTTACCTCGCACTGGACACGCAGCATTTTCAGCCAAGAATTTTGTAGGAACCCTAAGAAATTCCTTATCAATAGGCCAATTACACCAAAAGAATTTAACCGTGGCTTTTCAAAATACAAAATCATATCCTTCGGAAATTATTGATATTGCAGGATGCTACCCCCAAAATATTGGTTGCATCTGGATTTAATAATCAAGAAGATGGGATTGTTATTAGGAAAGGGGCAATAGAATCTGGAATGTTTTCAGCAACATTTTATGAAACTGCTGCTGTTAAGATGAATTATAATTATAAGGCTTCTGACGAAAACCCATTCCCAATAGAATTTATACCCATGATTACAAAAGGTACAATACTAAGAAAGGGGCTTCAAGTTGGTATATTTAAACTGAAAAATACTTGTAGTCATATTAATAGCAACCTAAAACTTTCAATTGAACTTTTTTCCAGTGAACTAAAAGTAATAGAAATCACTACTGAGGGGGGGATAGGGATGCCTAGAAAGTCCGATATCTTTGTAGATAAATTTGAAAATGTTGTAATAAATAATAATAATATAGGTAAAGACTGGATTTTATCGGTGATTTGGGAAGGACGGGGTAATATTATGGACGTGGACGACCCAACAAATGATTATTTTCACAATTTGGTATGTTCATCAAAAGAAAGGGCCAAGCTTCGAAGGTCATTGGCTTTTCAATCTCAAAACCCAAACTATCAGAAATATCGTTGCGAAATGATTCGCTGCGATAACATAGATATATCACAGTATATGAAGTTATATCTGACATATGCGAGTTTATTCACACCATCTATAGGTGATAAATTACAAACAACAACTTCAAATAAGGGTGTTCTCTCTGAAATTATTTCAGATGAAAATATGCCGTTTGTAATAATCAATCCTAAAAACGAGGGGAAAAAAAACACACACACAATAATGCCAGATCTTATCATTAATCCTCAATACCTGAAGAGACAGACTCTAGATAATATATTTAATACTGGTGAGATGTTAAAGAAAGAACACGAAAACAAAACATCGATTCCATATATGAACAACTGTTTTGAATTTAATATAGAAGATTCTAAATATTATTTGGAGTTGGGAGATTTATATGCTAGTGGAATACTAATAAATCCTATAACGGGACTTCCTTATTTGACCGCCGTAGAAGATGATACTAGGGGCGTTGATTATCCCTATTATGAATATTTTGATGTAGATGACGGATTTACATACACTAGAAAATTAGAAGATTATGATCATATTAATAGGCTATGTTATAAAACTACTAAAGCCACCATCTATAAAACGCGATATTTTCTTGTTCATAACCATAAATCATCTCTCATGATGCAATGTTCTCATCCAGATGATATCATAAGAACAAAGTTTTCTGGTACACCAGTGAAAGGAAAACGAGGAGGGTTTGCAACGGGCCCACAAGAACAAATGACAATTGTGGGCCTTGGAGCTGAACGCCTTAATTACGAAATTTCCCAATTTAGATCTGATTTTTTGGAATTTCCAATCCAACCCACCAAAGACGAAAAAACAGAAATGAGCGATGAGATTATCCAAGGTTCAAAAACACTACAAAGGGTTTTTGATGAATTTAATCAGTATGAAAATATTGATTTATCATTAAAAATATCAAAATTAACTCATATGAAGAAAAAATCAGAAACACTCACCAGTTAAATGAATTTCGTTTTTTATTTTTATGATATTATAGTTCATTATAACAATAAAAGAATCACCGGGGGTGTATTTAGAAATAATGCATTAGAAAAATATATTCGAAGCTGAACCAGACGACTACAGTTATTTTGATGAGTATTGGAGTGGAAGACCAAGAGAATTCCCAGAACGGGAGAACGAGAGGAGTGAAAAGACGACCCGTGGAAACAAGTGGACTAGCGAAACACTTTGGTTATATAATAATAATGACATTAGGGGCAAAAGTAATACAAAGAAGACTATATATCCAATTCTAATTCCAGAAACCAAACCGATTGATACTCTGACTCTATTCCAATCTTACTTATTCGCTAACATTACTAAAATAAAATGAAATTTACTACCCACGTAGAATATACTGGGTATGTGGTTTACATTTTATCACCGATATAGCACAAGATACTCACTTTATGTTGTAAAATAAAAAATGGAATACATAACACTTATTATTATAAGCATTATAATAATTTTGTTGGTGACTATATTTATTTTGTATGTCTATACAGACTATGCTGTAAGGTATGATTATGCTAGGAGACGTGAGGAGAAAAGAAAGAAAATCGTGGATAATTCGTAGGAGGGGAATTTAACATTGCCTTATTTGACCGCCGTAGAAGATGATACTAGGGGCGTTGATTATCCCTATTATGATGTAAAGTTTGTTAGTGCGCCTTCTTGTTAGTAGGGGTATCCTTGGATTTAAAGCGTTTTGGTTTTCCATGTGGATGGGTATTTGATGAAAACGTAATATTGTTAAGTTTTTTTTTTTTGAAGCCTCGTTCTTTTAGCAACGGGCTCAAATAGTGTCCTCTCCTTATGTTTCAGAGAAACGCGTCTAGCTATTGAGTCTTCTGTATCATCGTCAGTTTCTCTATTTTTTCTTTTAAGGTTGAGATTTATATCTAATTGGACGATTTCTTCTTTTTGATGTTGGTTTGAAGTCGTTTTCACTGGGGGAATATCCTTTACTTCAACTTTGTATTGATTCGAGGGGAATTCCCCCTTTATGGTGGTTTCCTTTACTTCAAAAATCTTCTTTTCTCCATCTTTTTTTAGATTAGATAAAACTTCTAGAATCCATAGATTCACTGCCTCCTCTGCCCCAAAAGTCTTCTTTTTTCTTTTTTGTGTGGATTCGAGGGAAATTCTTTTTTTATTTGTTTAAGAACCTTCTTTACTGGGTTTGTGTTTTCTTCGTCTTTGTGTTGGTTTGTAGTAATCTTCACTGGGAGAATTTTTGTTTTGGTGTTGATGCCACCTTCTTGTTCATGGTTTAAGAATTCCTCCAATTCTTGAAAATGATCATCTTCCCCCGACTTTGAAAAATTTAGATGATTTTCAATATCCAGAAAAGGCAAGAAACTATCATGTTCCAAATCTGTAGTATCCCCAAACAGTGAAATATTTTCAAAATCATTATCTATTTCTTTTTTGGGGGTACAGATTTTATTTTTACAACATGGACATTGCACTTGAACCATTTTCATATTTACAAATCTTGTAATATGGTGGTGGTAGTTGAACTGATCCAGTCTAAGATACAACTAACCAACTGAAACCTTCTTTGGGTTGATATATATATACTATGTGATTATACCCCCCCCCCCATCCCCATCCCCCCATCTAAGACAGATGAAGCATATAAATAGTGGACTGAGATACGATTATGCCCAGTACAGCTTCAACCTCCGGTTGGTGTTTATTCTTTTGGTTCTGATCTTGCAACAGAAAGGTATCAATATAAAAGAACCCAAAAAGAATGTTTTTTAACATAAAAAACATAACACAAGACGATGAATTGGTTTGTTTGCGAGAAAAGAGCAAACAAAACCTATCATCACCATTCAACCCAATTCTTTTCCACGGAGAAGATATGGACACCTTGAAAAAAATCATTATAAACACTATAATGACAGGAAAGGTTTCTGATCTCTATTTATGGTGCATTAGAGAAATTCATCTCATTAATATATTAAACGTAAACAGAAAAAACAATTCAAGAATGAATTCCATACTGAATTTCTTACAAGGAAAGGCCCTAGACCTAATTTCACCAAGAGATACAGTTTCTCTATATTTTTTTTTTACATTTTTAAACACATACAAAGAAAAAAATTATAGAGATATTGAGTTTCTAACCAGGGCCCTTACTATTTTTCTATTCGCCTTAAAAGCCCAAGTATGTTGTGATTTACAATTGGCTGCATCTAATCAAATACCAGAAACTACCGACAAAGAAAATTATGAGAAAAAATTTAACGACTCTCTTGAAGTTGGTAATCGTTTTGAAGCCGTTCAATATTTGGCTGCTGTTTATAGAAATTTTATGGGCTTAGAAAACAATGAGGATATTTCTTCCGTGTGTCTAGATAATAAGAACACACGGAAGAATGAATTCATAGAGTGGTTCCGTCCCATCATAATTAAGAAAATTCACAGTGTAGAAACCGAATCATTAGGATGCTCATGTAAAAGGGTTTTGGAATTATCCTGTGTAAAGAGGCTTCATTATTTCAGAGACCGACCATATTTTTATGGACAATTTAAAGTCCTAATTTCAATAGTAGAATCATTGATGGCTTTTAAATTGGACCCAAGAGCAATGTATTCCGTAAATTATGCGTCGATTCAGTTTTTTGACAAAATCCACCCCATTGAAATGAACCAAGAGTTTTCTTGGAAAAACGACCACCAATTCATAGAAAACTACACTTGCACAAATAAACCTTTATGTAATCCAAAATTCTTGGATACTTTCTGGGAAAATCCAAGTTGGAGGAAAAATCACCACACCACCTTGAATGTTGTTAAAAAAAGACGACGCTCATCATTGTCATCAACAATGACAAAAAAAACAAAAGTGGATGGCTAATAACATCAAATTGATCGTAGAAACCCAATACTGATTAAACGACGAAGATTTGGGCCTACAAATCATGAAAAAGGCATTGTTCCTGCTAAACTCATAAGAAAGGAAAAGCATTCTACATTTTTTATGACTGTAAACTGTTTCTCGTTGAAATATTATAAAAAAACTGATAGATAATAGATTTAGTACAATATATATTATAACTCGAATTTTTTAAAAATGATTGGTTGCTTTTAATTCTACAAATGGGGTATGTTTCATTGCCAGGACCAAAAGTAATATCGTATAATTATTCATTCATTTTTTAATAAGAATAATTCATTTTTTTCATAAACAAAAGTTGTGTTCATGCATTATATTTTGTCTCAGATCCAATATAATTGTCAAAGAAGAAGGACTACCAATTACGCTGATGTGAATACCAACAAACAGACCACCGAAGAATGACGAAATATAAAGGATCATCATATCCAGTCGTCAAAAAATGTAACCAGAAACTGCGTTATCGTTCTAGTGCCACACCCTTTCCATCGCATTCCCAAGTTACTAGTTATAAAAGAAAAATGAGAATTTGGGAAAAATGTTCACGAATTCTTCCAACATAAATCCGTGTCAAAGGCTGGGAAAATATTCCCGAAGGCAATTATATTTTGTCGTTGGTTATTGCCGTTGACATTGATAATTTTTTATACAAAAAACAAGAGACTCAAACACTCAAAATATAGGTTTTACGGCGACGGCTATACAAAGTAAAAAGAAGTTTAAAGGTGGTGTTTTTGAGTTATCATATAGTTGAAGACAACCCAATTGGTGGATAAACTTTATTTACATAAAATTCATCAAACTGGTATAACAGCTATTAGATAATCTTAAAAAAAAATAATGTAATTCAATTATATTGGAATAAAAGAAAAGATGTATTTGAA
>NC_090747.1:55612866-55625366 GCF_036898095.1 Palaemon carinicauda | reverse complement strand
TGTAAATTTGTTTGTGGTAGCTCAAGTCCCACTGATTACCGCCCAATTTCCATAACTCCCATATTATCTAAAGTTTTTGAACGTGTTCTGGCAAAACGTCTTAATAGGTTTGCTGAAGGTAATCATCTACTCCCTATTTTGCAATTTGGTTTTTGTAAAGGCCTTGGAGCATGTGATGCCCTTCTTACAATCTCCAATGCTGTGCAGAAATCCCTTGATTGTGGTCGGGAAGTTCGTATGATTGGCCTTGATTTTAGTGCTGCCTTTGACCGTGTTAATCATGAAGCCCTTGTTTTCATACTGAAAACAGTTGGGAGTGGGTGGGTCGTTTCTTAGCATTATTATTGATTTTTTAAGTAATAGATCTCAAAGAGTTGTTGTTGATGGGCACCATAGTGATTATAGGAATGTGATATCCGGTGTTCCACAGGGTAGTGTTCTTGGCCCATTACTTTTCATACTATATACACATGACATATGGTTTGGCCTAGAAAACAAGCTTGTTGCATATGCAGATGATGCTACTCTCTTTGCATCAATTCCATCCCCTGAATGTAGATCTAGGGTTGGTGAATCCCTTAATAGAGATTTAGCTAGAATTAGTGCATGGTGCAAATTATGGGGTATGAAGTTGAATCCTAACAAAACTCAAAGTATGATTGTAAGTAGGTCAAGGACGGTGGCTCCTCAACATCCGGATCTCAGTATTGATAATGTTTCTTTAAATATGTATGACTCTTTCAAAATTTTAGGTGTGATTCTCGACAGTATATTTACTTTTGAGAAACATATTAGGTCTGTGTCTTCTTCAATTGCACAAAAAATTGGCTTATTGAGAAAGTCTTTCAAGATTTTCGGTGATCAATCTATTCTGAAGAAGTGTTTTAATTCTTTCATTCTACCTTGTTTTGAGTATTGTTCTCCTGTCTGGTCTTCAGCTGCTGATTCTCATCTTAATTTGTTGGACAGAAACTTACGGTCTATTAAATTTCTTATTCCTGATCTAGATATTAATCTCTGGCACCGTCGTTCAATTAGTTCATTATGCATGTTGCATAAGATTTTTCATTACTCTGACCATCCTTTACATTCAGATCTCCCTGGACAATTCTATCCTGTTCGTAATACTAGGCAGGCAGTTAATTCTAATAGCCAGGCCTTCTCCACCACGAGGCTCAATACTACGCAGTACTCTAGAAGTTTTTTTCCTGCTGTTACCAAGTTGTGGAATGATCTTCCTAATCGGGTTGTTGAATCAGTAGAACTTCAAAAGTTCAAAGTTGGAGCAAATGCTTTTTTGTTGACCAGGCGGACATGAGTCTTTTATAGTTTATTTATGACATATTTGTTTTTTGAGGTTGTTAATAGTTTATATATGACATGTCTGTTTTGATGTTGTTACTGTTTTTAGAATGATTTATTGTTAATTTGTTCTCTTCATTTATTTATTTCCTTATTTCCTTTCCTCACTGGGCTATTTTTCCCTGTTGGAGCCCCTGGGCTTATAGCATCTTGCTTTTCCAACTAGGGTTGTAGCTTGGATAGTAATAATAATAATAATAATAACAATCCGCCGAATGCATTGTATGCAGTGATAGACGTGGACCTGGTGGAAGGAGAGAAACAAAATATTACTGAAAAACTTGTACCAGGCAACCTGCAATGCATACTGAGTGCTTTGAAGATTACCACACAAAAAAGGATTACAAAAAGAAATATACTTAATTCTTGCATGAATCCTGCAATATGAATTTTGTCTATTTCTATTGTGAATAATAAATACGGTTTTTCGCATGTTGTTGTGTTAAAAACATTATTATTATTATTATTATTATTATTATTATTATTATTATTATTATTATTATTATTATTATTATTATTATTATTATTATTATTAGAATAAATAACGCCAAATTATTAGACCTGTATGATTTACACCTATAAGATGAATGAAATCTTTATTGAAAATTAAGAAATTATATTTGGATCACTTTGACCGAAAAAAATGACCAAACTACAATATGTTCTTTACTTTCCACTCTGTATGATTTGTAAATTTATTCCTATGAAAAAAAAGAACACTATTATTATAATTCTTTTTTACAAAATTCGGGAATATGTACAAAGTTCCCCCCCCCCAAAAAAAAAAGTATTCATACTAAATATACTGTATATTATAAACCACCTAAAAATTATGATATATAACATACATCACATGTATTCAGTATGTATGGTCATACATTCCTCCTTTGTAAACAAAAGGCCACGTGGTAATTTTGGGCTGGTGGTGAGAAGTGGTCACACCCTTGGCCACACCAAGTGCAAGGACGCCAATTAGAAATCTCCTTGGTCCTAGAAACGTCGAGAGAGAGAGAGAGAGAGAGAGAGAGAGAGAGAGAGAGAGAGAGAGAGAGAGAGAGAGAGAGGGAGAGAAGTACGAGGTATTTGTAAAATAGGATGTGCAATTCCTTATTTCAAAAAATAAAAAAGTAAAATAAGTAGAGAAAAGTAAAAGCTTCAATGACGAATCAAATAAAACAAGAAATAAAGGTGGGGTTCGTAATCCTTTCTGACCTAAGACAATGTTTACAACCTTGACTCACCAAGGCAGGATTATCTCAGGTACAGAATTATCGAAACGGAAATACCAAAAACAACTTATTCCTCATATCCCATAGCTTGTATTTCAAGAGCTTTTCCGAAGATCTCATACAGATAATGGTAAAACACATTTACACGTGGATACAAACGGATATTTATTTATGTAACTTGTATGAAGCTTCTATGTGCATCAGTTACTTCCCTCCATCATTATACATACATACATAAATACATATATACCTACATACATATCGCTCTCTCTCTCTCTCTCTCTCTCTCTCCTCTCTCTCTCTCTCTCTCTCTCTCTCTCTGTATGTATATATATATATATATATATATATATATATATATATATATATATATATATATATATATATATATATATATATATATATACATATCTATATATATATCTATATATCTATCTATCTATATATATATATATATATATATATATATATATATATATATATATATATATATATATATATATATATATACTCACTCTCACTCTCTCTCTCTCTCTCTCTCTCTCTCTCTCTTCTCAATATATATATATATATATATATATATATATATATATATATATATATATATATATATATATATATATATATATATATATATATATATATATATATATATATATATATATACATGTATATATATATATATATATATATATATATATATATATATATATATATATATATATATACATGTATATATATATATATATATATATATATATATATATATATATATATATATATATATATATATATATATATCTTTAAATACATAAATATATTACGAATTTTCCTTCTTGATTTACTGAAAACTGTAAATCTACTATTTTGGGCTATAGTATTACAGTATCATATTTGAGAGAGAGAGAGAGAGAGAGAGAGAGAGAGAGAGAGAGAGAGAGAGAGAGAGAGAGAGAGAGAGAGAGAGAGAGAGAGAGAGAGAGTGTCACGTACGGATGAAGATTTTTGTATCAGCAAGTATGAAATTTTAATTGATAGAACGTAATTTTCTATGTCACTTCATGGGGCCAAATTCCCCTAGGAAACCTCCCCCCCCCCCCCAGGACCAACCGTAGCCCTCGAGGTAGCTAACCTTATGTTTGATCATGAACTCGGCCTCTCGACTCCCCTCCGTCTTCCGGATCTTCCTGATAACCTTCCGTATGCAGCCAAGGCCGTCTTGAGATGGCCTTGATGCCAAAAAAATAACTAAGAGAAAAGTATCTTAAAATTAAATATAAAAAAAATCAAAATTGTCTAAAGAGACCAACCTGTCTGGAACAGACTAGAAAACTGAGTGACTATCTGAAGGACAGTTCTCAGGAAGATAATTCTAAATTTGCCAGCTTTTCTCTTAGCTATTTTTTTTATCTCCATATTTTACTTGTAACTGTGTTTATAATTTCAATTTTATTTCTGACTGTCTTTTTTTGTATTTTATATATTTTTACTGAGTTTTGCTTATAATGTTTTATATGTCCATTTTAGCCTTGATAATGAGATGAGTCCTGAAAAGTCGGCACCAATAAATTGAAAGATGTTGTCCAGACTCTTCGTCCTCCTTTTTATTTTTTATATATATATATATATATATATATATATATATATATATATATATATATATATATATATATATATATATATATATATATATATATATATAACGGATTTTGAGTGAAGCGAAAAATCTATTTTTGGGTGAGATGGCCATGTCGTCCTGATGGAAGTTCCTATAGGGTAGTTTCCTAGGGTATATTACAACTACGGCGATATTCCCAGAGAATTTACCTTAAGGTACCAGAATTCTAACTCCTGGAGCGAGTATCCCTCCTGAAAGGGATATCGCGACATATCAGAGGACGTATTCTTGACACGTCACATGGCAATCTGCATCCCGAACAGAGATTTCATCTCGCAAGGGGCGATTGGCAAGAAACGAATTCGGGAAAGAAAAAGGGGGAGCCGCTCCCAAGGCTCCCTATCTTCCGATTCGTATGCGTGCCTGGCGCCAATCCTGGCGCCATCTGTATTCCTTGTAGGGTACACGAGGTGCTACAGATACTGTATGTAGGGAGGGGTCCTACGGCCCTTTCTTAGAAAGGCAAGGGCGGGTCCATCAGGACGACATGGCCATCTCACCCAAAAATAGATTTTTCGCTTCGCTCAAAATCCGTTTTTTGGGCTCAAGCCATGTCGTCCTGATGGAAGTATACCAGAGCATTACTGTATCTGTGGATTCTCAGAACGTTCCGTACTCCCCGGATGTAATTTTTCCCCGGTCGACTAGACCTAGAGACCTAAGATGTTACCGTTATACATCTTTTCAACTAACTATAAACCATGTTAGAGCTTCCTGCCCCCTACAGGGAAGAGTCCTACTAGACTCTGGAAAAGTCTCGAAGAGTACATATACCTATGTATGAATACCAGGCAAGCTAATATAGTGGTCTCGCCCTATATTAAGTAAAGCATAGTTTGTAAAGAATCACTGCGTCAATATGAAATATCGACCAGTTCTCCGCACAATACTTGTATTGGACAAAGGTTTTATATCCGCATAGGAGGAAAACCAATGCAACATAGCTTGCATAAAGGAACAATTCTATTAGAATTATCCCAGATAAGGTACATAGAATGAATGCTCAATTATACCAATAAATTGACACAGGTGAAGGAGACGCAAGGTTCTCAAGAACCAGTTTATTGACAGGCAATAAATAGACAGGTTAACCACAATATATATATATATATATATATATATATATATATATATATATATATATATATATATATATATATATATATATATATATATATATATATATATATATATATATATATATATATATATATATATATATATATATATATATATATATATATATATATATATATATACATAAGAAGAGCATAACCCAAAACTTTAAGCATAAGTATGATAGTAAACAGAACTTGTTTGTCTGAAAGAAAAAACATTAAATGTCACTTTTAAGATACCGAGGTATCAAAGTCATAAAAGTCTGTATTACAAATCAATGACATTAGCGTTAGAAACGCTCGGCACACATGTCTGCACTTATGCTAGGTTCACCTTCGGAAATGGAACAGTCTACATGGGCAACACAGTGTCCTCACTTAGTTTGTAGTACAGTATGTAACTACACACTCACCCTGGAATTAATCGTCCCAATTAAGACCACTGTTCCTCGCAGAGTTAAACAGTAGGGTTAACACCGCGACCCACTGCTACCACAGATCTCTTTAGTTCCTCTACTTGCTTCGCATAGTGGCGAAAGAACACTCTGGAAGACTTCCAGCCAGTGTATGAACGGAGATGTTCAAAATCCATACAATTAAAGAAATTTAAGGTTGAGGCAACTTTCCTCGGATCGTGACCTGCGGGTGTACTGTCAGGATCCGCTCTGTGAATAAAATATGTGATTTGCGCTCTGAGTTGATTCAGAGATAAATTCGAGCCTGATGTTTCTCTCCTGAATAGTTGACCACCCTTGAAGTCTGAAGTTTTATGAAGATAGACCTTTAGGCATTCTACTGGACATAGAGATGCATCTTCTTTCAGAGGGCAGATTCTCCAGGGACCCCACCTGTTGGTGGGTAACTCATTCTTGGCGAGAAACGTAGGATCCGGAAACAGGTTCAGTTCTCCTCCATCCAGGAACTGAACACGACCTGCCTCTCTCGAGAGGGCTACAATCTCACTAACCCAGGCCCCGGACGCGAGTGCAAAATAGGAAAATAACTTTTTGTGTCAAATCCTTTAACGCACACTCTTCATTGCTCAACAGAGAAGCGAAATGAAGAACTTGTCTAAAGACCATGAAATGGGCTTTGGAGGTGCTGAAGGTCTGAGCCTAGCACAGGCTTTCGGGACTTTATTAAAGATCTCGTTACCTAGGTCGACCTGGAAGGCATATAGAATGGGTCTTGTCAAAGCAGACTTACACGCTGAAATCGTGTTAGCTGCCAATCCTTGACCATGGAGGTGGAGAAGAAAGATAAGCAGAAGTCTGTCTGGATCTCCTGCGGATTCCTCGCCTTGACAAAAGGCCACCCATTTTCTCCAAGATGACTCATATTGCCTTCTAGTAGATTTGCACTTATATTCCTCAAGGAAGTGTATGCTGGCTTTCGAAATCCGAAACGCTTTCTCACCGCTAGGGAGAGAAAATCATGAGCTGCAGGGTCCGGGTTTTCTGTAATGAAGCGCAGACAGTTGACTTCTGGACTCGCTGGGTCAGAACTGGATCTGGTAGCGGTACAAACTTCAGCTACAGTTCCAATGCCAGGGGGAACCACACGCTGTTCGGCCACTTATGGGCCACTATTGCCGCTACCCCTTGAAGGATCTCAGTTTGTTGAGGACCCTCAACAGAAGGTTGTGAGGAGGGAACAGATAAATCTTGGACCATCTGTTCCAGTCGAGGGACATCGCGTCCACTGCTTCCCGCTAAGGGGTCCTCGTACGGGGCACGTACAGGGGCAACTTCTTGTTGTCTTTCGTCGCAAAGAGGTCTATCTGCAGTTCTGGGACTTGATTCAGACTGAAGAAGAATGATCCTGCGTCTAAGGACCATTCCGACTCTATCGGTGTGAACCTGGATAGAGTGTCCGCCGTCACATTGCGGACTCCTTGAAGGTGAACTGCCGACAGGTACCACTTCTTCTTTTCCGCCAATCGGAAGATGGCCAACATCACCTGGTTGAGAGGTGGTGACCTCGATCCTTGTCGATTCAAGTATCTCACAACTACCTCGCTGTCCATCACCAACCTTATGTGGATCGAGTGACGCGGGGAGACTTTCTTTAAGGTAAGGAGCACTGCCATAGCTTCTAGAAAGTTTTATGTGAAAGGTCTTGAATAGCTTGGACCAAGTCCCCTGGACTTTTTTCCGATGAGAGTGACCTCCCCATCCCTCCTTCGAGGCGTCTGAGTGAATCGTCACCGACGGGGGAGGTGGCTGAAGAAGAACCGACTTCTTTAGATGTCTGGCTTGGGACCAAGGCCTGAGAAGTGTACTTAGCCGCAGCGGCTGGTCTTCTCAGATCTCTTCGCGCGTTTGATGCATAACTTCTCCAAACTCCGATTGCATCCTTTAGCTGTGCTCTTAGCACTGGGTCTGTCACCGAAGCAAACTGGAGAGAGCTCAGTACCCTCTCCTGCTCGCGTCTTGATATCCTTTCGGAATCTAGAAGTCTCTTGACAGAACCCGCTATCTCCTTCCTTTTCTTCGCCGGGATGGAGAAACGGTGTGACAAAAGGTCCCAGTGGATTCCCAGCCACTGGAACCTTTGAGATGGAGAAAGTCGAGACTTTTTTCTGTTGATCTTGAAGCTTAGGTACTCTAGGAACTGGATCACTTGACTGGAAGCTTGCAAGCATTCTGTCTCGGATGCTGCCCACACCAACCAGTCGTCCAGGTAGGCTACTACCTGAATTCCCTTTAGGCGTAATTGTTTGAGAGCTACGCTCGCAAGCTTCGTAAAAATCCTTGGGGCTATGTTTAGCCCGAATGGTATGGCTCCGAAGGCGTATAGTCTTTGTTGTAGCCTGAACCCTAGGTAGGGGGAGAGTCGATGGCTGATTGGAATGTGCCAATAGGCGTCTGACAAGTCTATAGAGACGGAATATGCCCTCTTGGGCAGTAAGGTCCTTATGTGTTGCAGTGTTAGCATTTTGAATTTGCAATTCACTATGAACTTGTTGAGTGGCGACAAGTCCAGAATGACTCTGAGCTTTTCCGAGTCTTTCTTGGGAACACAAAACAGCCTCCCTTAGAAATTGATGGGCTTCACCCTTCGGATCACCTTTTTTCTCCAACCGTTCTTGAACGTACTCCTCCATAACGGGGGTGGAGTGTTGGAAAAACCGAAGGCACGGGGGTGGAGTGCTGTACCAGCTCCAGCCCAGTCCATTCTTGAGTAGGCTGTGGGCCCAGGGATCGAAGGTCCACCGATCCCGAAATTTCAGAAGTCTCCCTCCTACCGGTATCACCTCACTTGGACTGCCGTCCAGAGGTCTTGCCTTCCTGACCACGACCACCCTTGAATCCCCTTCCCCTTTAGGGGCGTCTAGACGAGCCTCTGGCTGCTCCTCTAGGCTTTGTTCGAAAGGAAGTAGACTGCCCTTCGAACGCTGGGGTGATTGCCGTGGACTGTGTCGACACGGCCTGGGGTACCCACTGAAAAGTGGTCGGGGTTTGTGCCACGATCTGGGGCACTGGGGGCAATGGCAATTGCAGTTGCTGTTGCTGTCTAACAGGCTTGGCTGGCCGAGACGGTAGCCTAGTCCTCATAGTCTTCCTCTTTGGTTGAGGACCCTCATCCGGGGAAGACTTTCTTTTGATAGCCAGGCCCCACTTCTGGAGAAATTTTCTATTCTCCAAGGCGGCCTTATCAACAACTTCTTTGACCAAGTCGGTAGGGAAAACGTCTTTTCCCCAAATGTTGGAGGAGATTAGTTTCCTTGGCTCGTGCCTCACCGTAGCCGAGGTGAACACGAACTCCCTACAAGCTCTCCTTGCCTTGACGAAGCCATAAAGGTCCTTCGTCACTGTGGCCAGATGAGTCTTGGCCACCACCATGAACATTTCATGGACCTTGGGGTCACTTGCCATCGTCTCGAGAGTAGTCTGAAGAGACATTGAGGCAGCCAGTCTTTCTTTTGTCTCGAACTCTCTTCGCAAAAGAAAGTCAGACAGCTTAGGGAGGTCCTCGCCGAACTGACGTCCGGCAATATCAGCCTCCAACTTTCCAACTGAGAACGTAAGATGGACGTCCTTCCAGTCTTTGTGGTCCATAGGCAGGGCCAGCGACAAGGGTTTACACTCCTCTAGGGAGGGGCAAGGCTTGCCGGCCTCGACTGCTTTTAGTACAGCCGCAAACCCTTTCTGTAAAAAGGGGAAGGCTCTAGTAGGCGAGGACACAAAGGAAGGGAGCTTCCTGTTCAATGCGGCTACCTTTGAGTTAGAGAAGCCCCTCTCTTTCATCGAGGATGAAAGTAGAGCTTGAGCCTTAGCATGGTCCATCACTATGACCTCCTTCGGCTCTGTCTCCTCCTTTGAAGCTGGTTCCTTCCTCAGCCGGACATAACAGTCCGGATATGATGCCTTGCTGGGCCAGAATTCCACCTCCTCCAGGGGAACTGAGCCCAGCTTATCCGAGATGACGATCTTTCCAGTCGTCATCGGCATGTGCTCAGCATACCTCCATGGGTTAGCATCTGAGCACAAGGGAAGGTCTTTCACATTGAGCTTTTTCTGGGGCCCATGTGATTCTGCAAGGCACTGCATTCGCAGTTCCATTGCAGCCGCCTTCTCCTGATTTTCCTTCTGCATTTGTTGGATCATTCCAACAATAGAAGAGAGGGCTTGTCCCAGCTCTACTGGGAGACCGGCCGATGTTGAGGGAATAGGCTCCGGAATCTGAACCGGAGTAGCCGACACCTCGTTGACCTCTACCTTTACAACGTCTGGGGCTTGAACTTCATCCTGGGCTTCTGCCAGGAGGTCTTCCTCCAGACACTCGTCCACATCAGACATCCTGTCATCTAACTGGATGTCTTGCATCGCGACAGCGACTTCAGCATCCACCTTGATCTGAACTTGGGGGATCTCCTCTTGAGGCTGGGGAATCACTGCATCAGCTGATGCCTTAGGAAAAAGATACGCCCTCATCTTCTCACTTGGAAGATAAGGGCCAGAAGTGTTCTTTTGGAAGCCCCTTACCCAGGTACGAAGATTCTTCCTAGCTATATCCCTTGATTCCGCCGTCCTAGGGGAATCAAAGGCCTCAGTAATCAGGTTAGTGCACACAGTACATACCTGAGGGTCCCAATACCGGAGATCATCCTTGGAGACAGCGCATGCTGCGTGTCTCCTACAAAACTCATGTCCGCAGAGGTTCTTGCTGCGGACGTTGCAGAAAGCACTTACGCACTTCGGAGGGTCCTTCTGTAAAGAGAAGAAATTTCCATGAGTATCAAGTGAACTATGTATCACTGGATATGCATAGTATAGCATAACAATTCAGAAAGGAAAGACACACACTTGTGTTTCCCTCACAACCCATTGTTGCAGCCTTCCAGATAATAAAATCAAAAGGTTAATCTCTTCTAGAGTAACCAATGCAAAGTTTCCAGAGGAAACAGGTGGAGCTCACACTTAAGCAATGATTTTAAAATCCTGGATAATAGACAGGAAAGAACTCACTTTCCTATCTGTAGGGCAACAGCAAAGGACTGTGCAAGAAAACACAAAAGTGTTAGAACACACAGTGCTGTACCAAAACCCATACTATAGTATTCCTCTTACTGTATATGTTATACTGAAGAATACTAGTACAGTATAGGAGGATACGTGCCGGCCGGCACCTGCCGGCCGGCACACACCATAACTAGCTTTAAAGTATACTACTTAACAGCTATAAGGCGGCAGAACTCTGGTTCAAATGCATGTGACGGTCGGCAGCAATTGCCGGCCGGCAACAGCCAATGTCGGCTGGCAACTACATAAGGTAGTACCCAGCTGCTGGCCACACTCTTGGTGACCGGCAGACAAGGGCTGACATTAGCCGGCCGGCAAAGGTACAGGACCGATGCCAGCCGGCAGCAAAAGAACCAGAGGACTACACCTGCCCGGCTGCCGGCCTCATAGGCCGGCAGCCGGGTCGGGTACAGCATTAGAAGAAAAATAGGATGGATGCCAGGATAAGACTGTACACTACCTCCAAGCCCGGCAATCCGAAAGAGTGCATATAAGGAAGGGGAGAATATAATTCAGGCTTCCTGGCCAATGCCGTCTGGCTCAACAGGCAGGCATGGATGAGGGACCAAGGGAGGTCCGGGCAGCACTCAAAATATAAGACCCTTGCCGGCCGGCAGGGGGCTGAGTCAATTCCACATCCTAACCTATACTAGGTCCAGATGTAGAACGACGTACAGTACTGTAATGGCTAGGCCATTACTGAGATAGAGGGGGAAAGGGACAAAAGAGGGTCTTACCAACCTTGCTTTAGTGACGGATCACCCCGCAGCCAGGAAACTTATCTTAGCCTAAGGGAGATCTAAGGGGGGAGGCCAGCAATACTTGCCAGCTCCCAGAGCACCAAAGCAAGGAAGGTGTTGCCCACTCCCAGGGAAAGAAACTTATCCTCCCCCAAGAACAGCAACAAGGACTAGTCTGGTAGATCACAAAAGAAGGAATCATATCCACAGAACCTTCGGTAGTGACCTAAGGAGGCTAAGCCACCTTTGTCTGTGTCAGGCCAGCGAGGGAGACTCTACCCCAAGCCAGACAAGCACAGACTCAGACTAAAAACTCTGTTGTTCTGGTCCCTCTTTGAACCAGACTTACTGGAACAGGAAGGTACAGTAACACCCCAGTAGAGTTTTATCGAAAATTAATTCTGAAAAAACCACTTAGGGATAAGCCCAAGGCTTAAACAGAGGGAAAGGGATTGCAGACCTTCTCCGAAGAAAAGAAAGCAACCGGGGAGAAAGTATACTAAGGCTCCATAAGCAACTTAGCCTAGGCACCAAGAGAATCGATTACCTAAATCACCGAAACTCACTCGGTATACTATCTTGGGAAATATTCCACACAATCTTAAATGTATAAAACATAGCCTAAAGCTTCAATAAAATTTTTATTACACTCGGAAAAACCAAAATCATGCATGAAGTACTAGGACCAAACGACTAGGCTACATGGCCTAGGGTAGGCCAGAATGGCGAATACTTCGCCAAAATAATACTAAGCACGAAAGGAAATCCTATGTAATGCTAAATAGCTAAAATTTATCAAAGCAAAACAACCGGGAATGTCGCTCTGACTAACTAAACTTTATACCTAG
>NC_090747.1:55597866-55602866 GCF_036898095.1 Palaemon carinicauda | reverse complement strand
CCCAGTGGTGTTTTGATACAAAGCAATTTATATGTCTGTATCTCGAGTGGAAATATGATGCAATAAACATGATAGAGGGTCAGTATCCAATCATATTCCAATACAGCAAGCTAAACCTCAGTTACAAGGCTGGTTTGATTAATAAAAAAAGTATTATGAAATATAAATGAAAAAGGTAATATAATCAGAAGCAAATTGATCCGAATATATCCTATATTTTGCTGTTCTTTACAAAGTATAAGATAATACAAAATTCAGAATACAACTGTAAAAGGAATAAAAGGAAAGCTCTCTCTCTCTCTCTCTCTCTCTCTCTCTCTCTCTCTCTCTCTCTCTCTCTCTCTCTCTCTCTCTCTCTCTCTCTTAAACCCATGCAGGTGGCAGTTGTGGAAGGCCTGCCCTTTAGAATGTCAGGATGGAGCTTGAGTGGACAGCTTTGGAGGCGTTGCTTGGAGGTTCTCATGGTGGTCAGAGATGCAGGTATCTTGCTTGTCTGAATTGAATACTTTGTAGAACGGCTACTGAGAACCGCACACAGTCTATGCAGTCACATGTGATATTGTGAAA
The DNA here is from genome assembly GCF_036898095.1 of Palaemon carinicauda. Lineage (NCBI taxonomy): Eukaryota > Metazoa > Arthropoda > Malacostraca > Decapoda > Palaemonidae > Palaemon > Palaemon carinicauda. The sequence continues at coordinate 55,602,299 of NC_090747.1, read as the reverse complement.
AATTATATTGTGGTCAATGACTCCATCATTGGAAAACATTGTCTGGTGAAGTAGCTTGGGTCTGTAGGCATAGTATTGTACATACTTTATATAGTAACATACAAGGTTGCATTTAGGTACTGTTGCCTGCAATGGCAGGCTTCAAGAGGATATATTATCCTTGCTCAGTCTTAAGACCAGGAGCTAGATGGAAAGAGTAAGACTTCATGTGAGATCCACTGAATATTAAGCTTCGTGGCTCTATATATATGAATCCAGGTAGGTCTTATTGGCTAGGAAGGCCCTGTGGGAGAAGATAATATAAGTGTCGGGAGACTCGCTCTTGGCCAAGCAATGAGCCAGGTGATACGGTCGTGGATTAGACAGGTGTCAAATTCCTAGTTAGAGGATTCTGCTCTCCAATTAGCTGGAAAAGGTTTCGTTCCAGTCTAGATGCTGTTCCGCTCATTGTTGCAGCCGTTGTCAGTGTTGTCATAATTAATATGGCTGATCATAGGCGTTGGGGTGGTTTTCATTCACCAGTTAGGTAGGAGAAATATTTCCGGCGTTGTGTTGAAGATAGGTTTCTCCTGCTGATCAGTAGGGTCTACAGAATTTCAGCCTCCTGATGTCGGGGGCACTAGGTATCTGAATATTCGTTGGAGCAGTTTTTTATGCTTTACTATTTTACAACGCAAAATTCTCAGAAGCCAACCTCTTCACTATGTTGACCTTACAAGAATAAAAAGAAAAAAATTTCTCTATAGAGTAAATTATTATTAAATTTTAAATACAATTCCGCACGACCAGTAGAAATAAATGATTTCCCATTGTTCAAAGTTTTTGCCGAATTTTATCCTTAATCCTAATTTGTCAATCTCTGTGGATTCTAGGATGGACCCTTTCCTGAATATAAATATTTTCATGGTAAATTTCCCAGAGTAGCTGTAACAAGTGGCTAAAGGATCCTTTAAACAAATAATTTAAAGGTGGTTGCATATCTATCTAAAATGTTATTATTATTATTATTATTATTATTATTATTATTATTATTATTATTATTATTATTATTATTATTATTATTATTAAGTCAGTTGAAGTCCACGGTACAGAGGCTATGGCAATACCGAAGACTAGAGAACTAGGGTTTGATTTTGGAGTGTCCTTCTCTAGAAGGATGTGCTTACATAGCTAAAGAGTCCCTTCTACCATTATCAACAATTACTGAACAATTACAGTGTAGTAACCACTTGGGTAAAGAAGAAATGTTTGGTAATCTCAGTGTTGCCAGGTGTATGAGGGCAGAGGAGAATATGTAAGGAATAGGCCAGACTCTTCGGTGTGTGTGTGTGTGTGTGTGTGTGTGTGTGTGTGTGTGTGTGTAGGCTAAGGGAAAATAAACCGTAACCGGAGAAAAGAACCCATTGTAGTACTGTCTGGCCAGTCAAAGGACTTCGTAACTCTCTAGCGGTATTATCTAAACGGGTGGCTGGTGCCCTGGCCTCGGCCAACATACTCAATTTGGGTGATATTCTTAAGGACAAGCTAGGGTGAGTGAGCCGTCTGAGTATAAAAATGTTCATGCATTCAGTACGTTCATCGGAAACATATAGACAAAATTTAGTCCTAAACACTCTTTTCGGAGAAATGTTCTGGCATATTCAAAGGTAATAAAGAAAAGAAGCAATTGTAAATTATTAATATATTTTGACAGTCGGATTACGAACTCCATACCGTTTTAGGTCCCACCATAATGGTATAACTGCCGCTATCTATTCAACCCTAGTGGTATTCATTTTTGACTCACAACAGCTGGTATGAATATTGCAATCATGATTGACTTTGAAGAGAGAAACATTATGCATTATCTATGCTCAGGTAATAAGAATATCAAGTGTGCGCAATACGATATTCTTTGGACAGTTTTTGACATGATATATACAATTTTGAGGGTAAATTTAACTTCGAATATCAATAAGAAATAGGACATATGTTTGATCATACTCATTCTCAAGTTATTGATCGAAAAAAGGTATTATATGAAGATAGATCTATCTGAATTGATTAAAAGAGTTTATTATTTCTGTAAAAAATACAGTAAGCTCTAAATCTAAAGCTTTGTTTTGAATGATCGATCATTCTGAAACAGAAATTGTATTCCTACCGTCGGGAACTGCAAAGTAGATTACCCAGCACTCACACTCGAATAAGAGAGTGTTTTGGGGGATATTTTCTGTCTTGTAGAATCTATGAAGAATTTGATGTGACATTAACCATATCCAGGACCGTCACGCAGCGCTATAACAGAGAATGGCTGATGAACTTCTAAATAACGTCAATGAGGTTTTTTTTTTTTTTTTTTTTTTTTTCATTGAGTTACCTTCACTCCTGAAACTACATAAGGATTATGAAACATTCTAACTGGGACCTCGATTCGTTTTATATTTTCTACTAGTATTTCAAAATGACTGACGAGAGAGAGAGAGAGAGAGAGAGAGAGAGAGAGAGAGAGAGAGAGAGAGAGAGAGAGAGAGAGAGAGAGAGGTGGGTGGCCGTACAAAATCAAGTATGCCCTATGAAAAACTTATATAAATGGCCTCGACGAAGTTATTCCCATTCAATGAAGTCATTTGTAAAATAAATGTTTTTTACGAATAAACATCCTCTCCTGAGTAACAATGAAAAATAACCGTAAAATATCATAAAATTATTCCTATATTAAGATCATGAAATTCCCCTTGAAATATGAAAACACACTTTCCTCCATGCCGTCAGGAACATAAAGCGTAAACCATACCATTAAAAATGAATCCCTCAAACTCATTTTAAAATTTAGGAAAGTAAAGAAATAGCTGTTTCTTTTCCGTTCCTTGGGGTTCTGGGATTGTCTCGTCATGACAGAGATGCTGAGAGTTTCAAACACTTGTCTCTCTCGAGTAAGCAAGGTTTGTTGGTTTAGGTCAAAACAATATTCTAAGGTCTCTTCTCTTGTTTATACAAGTAAACTGTACCTCACATTTTGTTATTTTCATCCTAAGTAAATCATTTGTGAGATTTTGGTTGCTCTGCGTAATAGGCTTCAATTGTTTTCATATAAGTCTGATTGTATCAGAATAGTAGTTTATATTTATAAATCTAGAATGATATTTTTACAGTTACATTTTTTTAATCATTAATATAAAGGCAGAGAGGAATAGGCAAACAAAAATTTGTATTATATTATAATTTAAAGTATAAAGAAGCTATCAGAGAGAGTTTATACTAATAAGCACTAACACTATATCTTAGGCAAATATGAATATAAAAAGTTCACGTTGAACTATATATTCGATGACAATAATTTAAACAGGAAACACATCAGTAAAAATTAATACTTAACAATCAGCAAATAAATATCACCAGCCATATAATGACTGGTATTTGAGGCAGAAATTACAAGATACAAAACATACAAAATGATATCGTGAGAAACAAACGAATTATTACTTTTTTCTGTATTTATGGTGAAAAAAAAAATGTTTGTTGTGTGTGTGTTTGCTGTGGTTGCATAATCACCATTTGTAAGTTACTGTGATGTATTACCTTTCTTAATTGTTAGTTATTTTACTTATTCCATTTTCATCATTCAGTTTATACAAATATCATACTGTTTTTCCTTTTTTTAATGTATAATTATTTCTTCTCTTTTTCCTTATCATATGTAAAATTTAAAAACAATTTGAGAAAAAATTCTCAGTAATAAAAATTTCTATATATTCATATTATTATCATTTTTTTTTTTTTTTTTTGCCCATGAATCATTCAATTCACGTGATTGCCCCGTTCCAGGTTCATACCGGTTGTTTTTTACATTCCGGACAATCACGGACTACCCCAACTGCTAAGGACGGTCAAGTAGCCCCTACGGACTTTTCCCAGGATTAGGTCCTAGAGGGTTAGGCACAATCTGGTAGGTCGTTGTGATATTATTATTAGATTTTCTTTATATTGATAAGTAAGGCATTTAAGAATATTTATTGTTTTTTTTTCTAGGAATATTGCAAAAATAAACAATCTACTGCCTAACTCCAATCCTGTTAGTGTAGATAGACCTTGTAATGGTTTTCCATCTGTTATGCTTGTCGGTTAACGTAAAGCACACCAATGTCCATATAAAAGGCACACATAAAAGGTATAAAAACGGTATAATATGTAAACTGGTTTTTCTTGCGCTTTTACAAGTTAGTTAAATTAAGCGAAACAAGTCATGACTTCGAATAGACCCAATGACCTCAATTTTGAAAGGAGAACAAAAAACTTGTGTGTTCCTACGATGATAGAGGAGAAAACCAGGCATGTTTTAAAGAATAAACAGACAATTTCCAAGGAATCCTTTTTTTTTGGTGACATCCACTCAATTTGTCTACGGAAAAATATATTTATTTCATCAAACTGACAAGATATCGACTATATTT
>NC_090747.1:55584293-55591793 GCF_036898095.1 Palaemon carinicauda | reverse complement strand
TTATTATTATTATTATTATTATTATTATTTATTATTATTATTATTATTATTATTATTATTATTATTATTATTATTATTATTATTATTATTATTATTATTATTATTATTATTTTCTCTCTGATGTCATATTTACAGGTTTATATTTGTCTTACTTTGAAATTTTTTTACTCAATTTTCATATATTTGGTATTCATATTTTTATTATTAAAATAATCATTATTGTAAGTTTTGATATCAATATTATTACAATTTGATTACTTTATCACGACAAAATACAATCATCATTAAACATGAAAAATAACACAATTTGACTTTAGCTATTCCGTAATGAGAGCAGTGTCATAAAAAATCAATGATGTAATTAAAAAGCATGAAATTCTAGTGACCGAGTGTTTATTATTGTTTTCATTACTAAGTCATTAAAAAAAATAATTGCCGATTTAAAAGTGCACTATCAATAGTGACCTTAATTAGATACGTTTTCCTCATTAAATCAATTTGACTTTTCATTTTCTGATGACTTAAAACGATTTCATTTTAATTAACTCTGTGAGAGGCAGATCCTTGGAAATACTGTTTGCTTGGGAAAGTTTTATACTTGAATATTATTTTCTGGTCATTTGGAATGTTAATTATTTTGTTTTATGGACGCATTGTAGAAAGAATTTCTCAGAATAAAAAAGACCATAACACAATATAAAATTAGATAGAACAAAAGTGACTATAATATCCTAAAAAATGTGAATGGAAAGGAAAACGGGGTGGAAAGTCTTGTGTAATGCCCATATCACTAAATTTGTACTTATTGGGCTTACCATTATTAGGTTGTCTTGCTCTTCAGTGATCACAGTAAAATCTTCCACCATCATCAATCCTCAGATGGCCTGTGTAGTGAGGAAAACTGGACATACCTCAGGCATGAATAAAAAAGATTAAGGCCTTTTTCCTGCAGTGGATTAAAAACAGCTTCATTTGCTGTTGATATTATTCCTCTTTAAGGACGGCAGGCGTGAATAAAAGGATTTTGCTTATGTGAGTAGGTGGGTAGATGAGTTTAGTCTAACTCTGGTTTAAGTGAGAGTAAGTAAAGTGATCCTTCGGTGGCGGAATACAACGTAGTAATATCTATCATGATAGTATACATATTATTGTTACTTGATTATAAACCTGGTCATAATTCCAGGTTTGTAAGAGTAAATTAGCAGTTTGTAGTCGTGGAATAACTTGTTTCAGATATAATAAGAATTGGGCATCTAGCAAGGAATGACGTTATGAAAGAATTAAGGAAACTATAAATATATTTTTGTCTGGATTTGAGAAAAGTAATCTGGCATTGGGACACACACACACACACTCTCTCTCTCTCTCTCTCTCTCTCTCTCTCTCTCTCTCTCTCTCTCTCTCTCTCTCTCTCTCTCTCTCTCTCTCTCTCTCCCCTTAGGAGAGACAGCGTGTCAACAATCGTAGTTATTTTTTCTTTGTTTTATCTTTTATTGAAAATTACATACAGTATCAAAGTACTATTTCCACAGACAAGTAAAATTCATAGATGGAATATATAACAGGTTAATTTATAGGTCAGTTTTACTTTTTGATTCTTATACCTGTAACTTTTTAAAACATATTTTCTTTAAAAGTTAATTATTCATAAACACTGCAGGTCTTTCTTTTAATTTTTCCTTTTTATTAATAAAATTTATAATACGATCAATAAAATGGTTTCATGAACATTTTTATATACAATAGAAACAATAAGAAATTACAATTCTTGATAATAACAAAGTATGTAAGCCTTATATCCTATAAAGTAACTTATTTTTTATTCTTTAATTTACAATAGCATTAAGTACATATTCTTTGGTAAAAAGTTTGTCTAATTTATTTTGATAAACTTCACGTAATATGAACTTTCTTTTTGACATTTGATTCCCTATATAAGTAATCAAGTTTAGGTTGTCTATCAATAGACCCAAAGATCGACCAGACCATGTTATATAAAAGACATATACAATACAAGGTTACATTGCTTTAATCTTCTTAGTACACTTTCCTGTTTCATCCTCTGATGATAAATTCTAGTTCATCCTTCCCATGTTTTGCCACTGGTGTCTCTTCAGCATTATCTTAATTTTATTTCTAGAGTTTGTTTTTGTACGCCATGTTTCCATTATCATATCAGTATTGTAAAGCTCGGTTTGGGGCGCTGGCATCTGATAACATATTTCCTCAAAATCTATTTTCCCCTCTGCCTTCCCTTTACTATACTTGCTGCTTCGTTTTCTTTAACCACCTTATGAATCTCGACCTTTGTTTTTGACGTACACAATTTACTGACGCCAATTGATTGGGAAACCTTAATTCCTGGCCTCCCTTCATTATTATCACCCTGCTCGTAATCAAGACTGTCATCATAACGATCCCTTACGTCCTCATAATTTGTCTCACCATCGTTTACCCCATTCTCCGGTTATCCATAATCATTTTCTTCCCTTAAGCAGTCCAAAGGTTCTCCTGAGAAGAATTCTTCCTTCGCTTCTTCCCCTAGCTCACTTCCAGCATTCCATTTGGTTGAGCCTTTCCCAAGTTTTATCGAGACGCCCTCATCCTTTGCTTTCTGAAATGCATTTTTGTGAATTATCCTTAACAAATTCTTCTGTTGTGCAATTTAATACCTGTTCTTCCCTTGAATTAGGTTCTTCATCCCTGTCCATTCCTCCGGTCACTATATCTGTAGGTTGATAACTTTGGTTATCCCCGCTTTCTTCGACTGATGGCTTTTGTACATTGCCTTTGTGCAACTCATTTGCTTTTATACTGGTCTCATTATTTCCTTCCGTAGGTAGGTGAGGGAACTATCCTTCTTTAAACTTATGCCTTAAATCTTCAGTCTTTAGCTATGTGACCTTTTTCACCACACCGAAAGCATGTCCGTGGCTACCCACTATACATTATAGTTAAGGTAAATCGAAAACTGTAATTAATGAAGGAACACTTTCTTTTATAAAGTCTCATGCTGGCGGTCTTGACTCCCGTCAATAACACATTGAAGGGTCTGTTAGCATATCTGTTTTTTTTTCTGATTCCTTCCACTTTGCCATATTTCGATAAACCTCGATCAGTTTTTCATCAGAGAGTCTGATAGGAGAATTCCTAATAGAAACACACGTGAACACAAAATACTAAGATCAACAATCTTTACATTTCCCAACTTGTCTGAACATACTTCCTTGCCTTCGTAATTTTCCATGAGATCATTGAACACATTTGATACTACTTTAACTATTACTCTGTTCTTATTTATAAATTTAACTCCAATAATCGAATTTTGAATCAATTTCATGTTTTTTAAATAACATTCCACATATCTGTTTGCCTGATGCCCATCCCAATCCTGAAACTAATTATTTGGTAGCCTCTAGTTCCTGTTGGTCTTATCTCACGCTTAACTTCTAATCCTTCCACACCTTCTGACATTTGAGCTGGCTCAGTTGGCCAGAAACACTCCTCCTTCAACAGAAACTCCGGCCCTTTTCTCTACCTTTCGGACTGCTTAGAACGTGTTGCATCGTCTGCTGGGTTCCACTCAGAGTTAACATACCTCCACTCTTTCTGTTCACTGCCCTCCCTTATCATAGAGACACAGTTTGCCACAAATGTCTGGTATCTGGCCTGATAATTCCTAATATATCGCAAGACGGTTGTTGAGTCGGTCCAATAATAGACCCCATCTACCATGAAATCTATCATGGTCAGAATAGTGCTTCCTAGTCTTACGGCCAGTACCGCTGCACTAAGTTCTAGGCGGGGCACTGAAACATGCTTCAATGGTGCTACCCTTGCCTTTCCCATGATGAATCTGCAAGATACGTTTCCCCACGGATCCGAGACCCGCAAGTATGCCACTACTCCCAAAGCCATGATGCTTGCATCTGAGAACAAATGCAACTGTACTAGGGTGGCTGATTCTCATGGAATAACCTTCAGGCTTCTGGGCACACTTGTCCCGCTGGTCTGGCTCAGCCTCTTTGCCCACGCCTTGATACGGTCCGTAGTGTCAGGGTCCAACTCCATGTCCAAAGCTATCTTTAATCGGCAAAGGTCCTGCATGATGACCCTACCCTCGATTAAAGCTGGCGCCAATATTCCGAGTGGATCGTAAATCGAGGCTATGACTGACAACAGGTCCCGCTTAGTCCTTGGAACTGATATTAGCTCTGCTCGGACACCCAATTCATCAGTGGCCAAGTCCCACTGTACTCCCAAAGCCTTTGTCTTATGTGACTCTAATCCCTCTATAAGATCTGAGGTGCTCCTACTGTACCACTCCCTCGGGATCGATGACATAACCTCCACACAAGGGCTGCTGAACTTTGTCAATGTAAATCCCCCTTTCTTGCAGAGCTCCTTAACCTCTAACAAATTGACTAACAGTGCATCTTTGCGATCCTCGGCTCACAAGCAGTCACCTACATAAAAATTGTTGGCAACGGTGAACCATGCTTCCTCTGAAAATTCATTCCAAAAGTTGCTTGCCGTCTGTTTCAGCACGAAGTTTGCAATGCTCGGAGAAGAGCAGGCCCCGAACAGGTCGACTGCCATTCTCCACTCTTTGGGTTCCTCGTCAAGACTATTTTCCCACCAAAAGAACCTGAGGTAGTGCCGCTGATGCTCTGGTACCCGTACCTGATAGAACATAGTATTTATATCTCCTGTATAGGCAAATAGACCTCCCCTAAACTTTACCAACATGCCCAGCAAAGAATTCATCATATCAGGTCCCTGCAATAGTAGGTCATTCAATGATGTACCCTCCACCTTGCTTGCACAGTCAAATACAACACGGACCTTGTCTGGCTTGTCTGGATGTTACACACCAAAATGCGGAATGTACCACACATTTCCCGGGCTGGCTGCAGTCACTCGCTCAGCATAGCCTCTCTGTTGTATCTCTCTCATGAAGGCACTATACTGCTTAGCGTAGTTACCATCCTTCACTAGCTTCTTACGAAGGCTGTGCATACGGCGCAATGCGATGTCCCTTGTTTCTGGCAATGGCCCATGATTGCCACGCAGAGGCAATGGCACCTCGTACCTTCCTCCTACAGTTCTAACCCCTTTCTCTATTATCTCTAGCCATTTCCTGTCCTCTGCAGACATTTCACTTCTGTTAGATGCAACATCGTCATATTCACGATTATAACTCTCAACCAGCATGCGGTCTAACTCAAGGCGCTTGCTCGTCACTTGGATCCTATTGACATGCTCTTGACACCTTTTGTCCTTTGTTCCACATACCACCCATCCCAATAATGTTCGTATGGCATGTGGTTCATGGAGGCGTGTTGAATTAATAACTTCCCCTGGCTCAAGCAGGTGAGGAACATTGTTCCCAATTAATAAACCTACCTCAGCTTCTACCAGTGTGGCCAGCGTTCCAGATCTCCGGACCTGACCACATCACACTCATCAATTGGTATCCGAGGGGCACTCAACACCGGGGGGAGGGTAATGCAAGTCTTGCCCTCATAGTCAAATACTGACAATCCCGAGACTAGGCTGCATGCAACTTCCCCTACTCCATTGATGGTTTCAACATTCACCTTAACGTCCTGTCTCTCAGTGCTGCCTAGGGTCTGCATTAAAGCTTCCGAGACAAAGCATGTGGAACTCCCATTGTCCAAGAAAGCCTTCGTGAAAACCTCCCTTACTTCCCTTGACCTAATCCTTATCAGCACAACTGACATCCCTGTACCAATGCTACCTCCTCTAACTGCCCTGAACATAGCAATTTTGTAATGTGTTCCTTCACCCTGAGCCACTAAGGCTCTATTTGAGCGCTCAGATCCTACCACTTCTACTTCTTGGACCACTTCTACTTCTTGGACCACTTCTACTCCTTGGACCACTTCTACTTCCTGGTGTCGATGCAGCAGAGTTGGGTGATTTCCCTTGCATATGTTACAACTTTTCCTGTTTCTGCAATACTGAGACCTATGACCACTTCTCAGACAGCCAAAACAGAGCCCCAACTCCCTTATGGCTCCCAGTTTTTTCTCAGGTCCCATTTGAGATATATGGTGGCATTCAACCACTATATGGGGTCCTGTACAGTACCAACATGAAAGCGGGGCAGTTCTGTTACATGAAACTTTCCTAGCCTTAGTTGAACACTCAGCCTTGCTTGGTGCTTTTCCTTCTCCTACCTGAGTGGTGTCTTCCCTTCTGCCCCTCTGAAATAGGTGGCACCCAAATAGAGGATGTTTCAAGACCCTAGACTCTCCTTCAATAAAACTTACCAAATCATCAAACGACACAGTCCTCTTTTTCTCCTCAATAATCTTATCAGCAACTCTACACCATCGAGTCTGCACCCTAAAGGAGAACTTGCTAAGGATGAACCTCATTGTTTTGGATTTTGTAATTCGGCAATGCCATGAGGGACACACGAAATTGCATTCCTGCAGGTTTTGAGTGCCACCGAGTACTCGTCATACTCTTCCGTGTTGTTTTCCCTTATATCTTTCCATTTAATGATCTTTTCCACAAACGCGGTGGCTATCTGTTCAAGGTTGCCATATCCCTCCTCCAGCAACTTCCTTGCCTGCTTATAGCCCTCTGAAGCTTCTAAGTGGATGCAAGATGCCACAATATCATTTGGCATGCCTGTCGTGTATAAATCCAGATACCTCAGCCTTTCCTTATCATTTGTCAACTGGCTACTTTGTACGATCCCCATCAAACTTAGCTATATCCTGCTTGGGCATCAAGCTTTTAAGGCTGCAAGAGATTAGCGCCTGCATGACTTCCTTATTGCTCAAATCCCTTTGGTCATTCCCGCACGAGCAACAGCATCCACTTAACCCAATCTCGGCCACTTCCGTATTCAAATGCATGGGTCTCTCACTCCCGCTTACATCAGGGTTTGTGTGTTCCCTTATCCTAGGGATGTGAGTTATTTCTTTATCCTTCTCCTTCAGATCTTGTAAAGCCTTCTCCTCTGCCTCCACTCCAGCTAACTCTGCCTCTAAACCGAGCATCTTCCTCTTAGATCTTAGCGCTGCTTCCTCTCGCTCTATGGCCTTTATCTCCATTTCCCTCTTAGATTTTAGCGCTGCTTCCTCTCGCTCGATGGCCTTTATCTCCTTCATCACCCATAATTGTGCTGCCAACCTGGCTCTAGAAGAAGCTAATAATACACGTCTGCTCCCAGTAGAACTCGCGCGCGACCGCTGAGATCTCCCGGAAGCAACAGATTGCATACCAATGACTGGTGCGCTATCTCCCAAATTTAAATGTCCTTCCTCTTCCCTGGGCTCTTCAGTGCACTCGCCTACCTTAGGGCCCTGATTAACCCCACTATCCTGCCTAACCTCAAATCCCTGCAAAAACTCCTGTACCTCTACGCCATCCTTCTCTAGGGCCTCACTTAGACGCTGACACAATTCAGACTTGTTCCCTCCTTTTGTGAGGCCTCTAACTTCCAACTCCTCTCTCAATTGC
>NC_090747.1:55567085-55577085 GCF_036898095.1 Palaemon carinicauda | reverse complement strand
TAAAAGTCAATGACAATTCCTCTGTACTCATATCTGTCGATTTCAGGTATTTTGTACTTAGAATTGAAATCAACCCATCTTCACCATCGTAGCCAATTGGTAGTTTGTTATTGGCATTCAATCAATGTTAAATTTTGCACATTTAGACGTGTTTTTCATATTCAAATAAGCCATATATATTTTTGATACATTAATGTCTGGATTCTCTTAACGACCTCGGGATCAGAGCCCCAGGCGAAATCACACAAAGACAAGAGCATGGGTCCGGTCGGGAATCGAACCCTGGTCGGCAAGCGTGTATAGACAGTGACTAAACCACTTGGCCACGAAGAAAGATAAAAGTCAATGACAATTCCTCTGTACTCATATATGTCGAATTCAGGTATTTTGTACATAGAATTGAAATCAACCCATCTTCACCATCGTAGCCAATTGGTAGTTTGTTACTTGGCATTCAATTAATGATAAATTTTGCAAATTTAGACGTGTTTTTCATATTCAAATAAGCCATATATATTTTTGATACATTAACGTCTGGATTCTCTTAACGACCTCGGGATCAGAGCCCCAGGCGAAATCACATAAAGACAAGAGCTTGGGTCCGGCTGGGAATCGAACCCTGGTCGGCAAGCTTGTATAGACAATGACTAAGCCACTTGGCCACGAAGAAAGATAAAAGTCAATGACAATTAATGTATCAAAAATATTTATGGCTTATTTGAATATGAAAAACACGTCTAAATGTGCAAAATTTATCATTAATTGAATGCCAAGTAACAAACTATCAATTGGCTACGATGGTGAAGATGGGTTGATTTCAATTCTAAGTACAAAATACCTGAATTCGACAGATATGAGTACAGAGGAATTGTCATTGACATTTATCTTTCTTCGTGGCCAAGTGGCTTAGTCACTGTCTATACAAGCTTGCCGACCAGGGTTCGATTCCCGTCCGGACCCATGCTCTTGTCTTTGTGTGATTTCTCCTGGGGCTCTGATCCCGAGGTCGTTAAGAGAATCCAGACATTAATGTATCAAAAATATATATGGCTTATTTGAATATGAAAAACACGTCTAAATGTGCAAAATTTATCATTAATTGAATGCCAAGTAACAAACTACCAATTGGCTACGATGGTGAAGATGGGTTGATTTCAATTCTAAGTACAAAATACCTGAATTCGACAGATATGAGTACAGAGGAATTGTCATTGACTTTTATCTTTCTTCGTGGCCAAGTGGCTTAGTTACTGTCTATACAAGCTTGCCGACCAGGGTTCGATTCCCGGCCGGAGCCAAGCTCTTGTCTTTGTGTGATTTCGCCTGGGGCTCTGATCCCGAGGTCGTTAAGAGAATCCAGACATTAATGTATCAGAAATATATATGGCTTATTTGAATATGAAAAACACGTCTAAATGTGCAAAATTTATCATTAATTGAATGCCAAGTAACAAACTACTAATTGGCTACGATGGTGAACATGGGTTGATTTCAATTCTAAGTACAAAATACCTGAATTCGACAGATATGAGTACAGAGGAATTGTCATTGACTTTTATCTTTCTTCGTGGCCAAGTGGCTTAGTCACTGTCTATACAAGTTTGCCGACCAGGGTTCGTTTCCCGGCCGGACCCAAGCTCTTGTCTTTGTGTGATTTCGACTGGGCCTCTGATCCCGAGGTCGTTAAGAGAATACAGACATTAATGTATCAAAAATATATATGGCTTATTTGGATATATATATATATATATATATATATATATATATATATATATATATATATATATCTACTGTATATATATATATATATATATATATATATATATATATATATATATATATATATATATATATATATATATATATATATATATATATATATATTATATATATATATATATATATATATATATATATATATATATATATATATATATATATATATATATATATATATATATATATATATATATATATATATATATATATTTATATACATATATATATATATATATATATATATATATATATATATATATATATATATATATATATATATATATATATATATATGTTACATATTAGAGTTTAAAAATTCCTTCAATTAATATTTATAGGATTTAGAAGTAGCATATTTAATCATGTAAACTCTTTCCTTATGAGCATTTATTTGATTCATTGAGAACATATTTTTTATTAGTATCGTAGTAAGGATCAAATATCCAATAGATGATATACACAACTTGTAGTGTATGAAAATATTTTGTATTATAATCAAATTAATTGTTTCAAATTAAGTTTATCTGTAATGTGTCGAACTAGCAAATGTCACTTTTAGATAATTGAATGGACAAACAACTTTAAAATGGCGAGCTCCTATTTACTAATTCAATAAAGAAGCACACATTCTTAAAACCTGCTATTTTTACAGAATCTTTTCAGGTCTGCCACACCACTAAAAAAGTGTTAATAAACATATTAGAATGAATGGGATTAAATGATGGTATCCTTATTTTTTTTCTCTCTTTTTTTTCCTTTTTTTGACAGCAGAAATATTCTTATTGCCTATTCCATTGTATATAACTCCCTATTCAAATCATAACGATTATTTCTTTTTTCTTTATGCTTCCTGTTTATATACTTGATATAAATCTAATGCTACTGAAAACTCTAAAACTCTAAAACTCTAAAAGTCATGACACCAATAAGATATCTGTTACACTGATTCCTCGAGAATTTCATTACATTATTATTTTCAGTTATATATACTAGCAAAACATAAAAGTTATTCAGAAAAAAATAGTTATATTCCAATGCCTTTCGTGTTGTACTCTTTTATATGTGTGTACTTTAAAGAGCTGCGTCGGTGAAGAAAACTGAGGGTGTCTTGATCAACATTCTAATTAGAAAAGTCTATCATAGAATCAACATTCTGCAAAACTTAAAAAAAAAATAAAGTGGATAAGAAAGAATTCATTTATTAGGCTTGAATGAGAAATAATAAATCGAATTCATGAGCAAGAAATAAAAATATAAAATACTTCGTTTTTGTTATTAGAGATAAATGTGAGTTTTTTAGGCCATATTTGTTCCAATCCTTTGTGAGAAAATACACTGTCTCCTTTCGTGACTATAACACTGCGCACGGTAACACTAAATTCCTCTTTCTTGGTGCAGCATTTTATGATTACATAATTACCGTTTACAATGTCAGCAGGACGACTTCCATATAATCCGACCTTGAACACGCTCTCACGGATGGCCTGAATTTTGTTGCGTTGATTTTCATTTCCATGTAAACTTCGATGTGAAAAGAAGATTGCTAGCTATTTATATTACCATGGAAAAAATCCTCCAGTATTCAATGAGCCAAAGTTCTTTAATATTCTAAGGACCTTGGAATATATATATATATATATATATATATATATATATATATATATATATATATATATATATATATATATATATATATATATATATACATATATATATATATATATATATATATATATATATATATATATATATATATATATATATATATATATATATGTATATATATATATATATATGTATATATATATATATATATATATATATATATATATATATGTATATACTGTATATATGTATGTATGTATGTATGTATATATATATATATATATATATATATATATATATATATATATATATGTATATACTGACGGTATATATATATATATATATATATATATATATATATATATATATATATATATATATATATATATATATATATATATATATTTATGGGTGTGTCTGTGTGTATATACTGACGGTATATTTGTATGTATATATATATATATATATATATATATATATATATATATATATATATATATATATATATATATATATATATATATATATATGTGTGTGTATATATATGCATGTATGTATATATAATATATATATATATATATATATATATATGTATATATATATATATATATATATATATATATATATATATATATATATATATATATATATATATATATATATATATTTGCGCACGCATGTGTGTGACTTCGTGTGTTTCTGTGGGTGTGTTTACACATTCAAGTGTTCTAGCAGGAGATTTGTCTATTCCTTTTCTTCCAAGGGCTTTCAATAGATCATTTGAAAATATCTATACATGATTTACAGCAATCTTGAAACTGTAAACATAAAATGAGTACCTTCTGATTGAGAAAAAAATTAGACAGGGAGACACCAATTCTCCTAAATTATTTACAGCATACCTACAAATAGTTTTAAAATATTGGATTGGGAAAATGTAGGAATTATTATACACGGAGAATGACCTAACAACTTAAGATCGGCAGATAATAAAGTTCTGTTCAATGAATCATAGGTTGAATTACAAAGGATGATAGGAGCTTTTTATAGAAAAAGCAGATATGTAAGACTGAAAATGAATATGAGAGAAATGTAGGACCGAAAACTAATATGAGCACTGCTAAAATAATGCTTAATGAAACTACAGAGATACAACAAATAAGGGATATGGACTAACATCTAGAGCGCGTTTTTCAATAATACATACGTACTTAAGATGAACAGTAATGTTCGCCCCAGAAATGAGATCAAAATTGAAAGAGGTATAGACGTAAGATGCATAACCTTTTGTGAAAAAAAAAAAAAAAAAAAAAATAGGAGACAAGCCATTTTTTCTAAAAAAGGAAAGTACTGAATCGGATGGGCCTACTAGTATCAAAATTTGCATTAGAAAATAGAAGCCTTAATAAAGCCTTAGGATATATGCTTTCTACAACTCAAAGAGCTATGGGAAGAATAATAATGGGAGTAACGCTACGATAAAGAAAAACCGTATCATAGATACAACAGCAAACTAACGTAAAGTATATCTAACAACCCGTAAGAAAAAAAATAAACATTAGCAAGATATATAAGGTGTAAAACAGATACCACATGGTGGGACATTAACAATTACAAAGTGGGTTCCTAGAAACTAAAAAAGAGGCAGTGGAATGAGGATTAGGCAATGCAATGACGAGCAAAGAAAATTTACGTTTGTACGGAATCATAGAAAGAGCATGAAAAGGACGGGATATATATATATATATATATATATATATATATATATATATATATATATATATATATATATATATATATATATATATATATATATATATATATATATATATATATATATATCTACATATATACATATATACATATATATATATATATATATATATATATATATATATATATATATATATATATATATATATATATATATATATTGTCACAAATAATTTAATGATGTAACCAGTGGGGTTCTGCTGATGACCTCTTCTGATGCCTTGGCTTGGTTAATAGACCTAGAATCAGCTCCGATTGGCGTCAAGGGGCTGTTGACGTCTTATACATGATGACTAGGTCCTTTCTCTGTCTCCTACTTTGTCGTTGCAGGCAAGGGGGCCACAGGCTGTAGCCAGGAGACCAGTGTGAACTGCTATCATTTCGAAGAGAGGACCCATACCCAGGACCCCCGTAGGCAAGATGGCACCTACCCCATTACACCCAAGGATCACGCCTTCACAGCCTACCTCGCCTTTGTTCAGTTTGAAGAGAGCCACGATTAAGGGCTAATATCCTTCCGTTGTGCGCGGGGGCACTAAAACTAAGCCCTTTAGACTTGTATTTTTTTAATGTAAAGTAGCATAACTTATACTTGGTCTCCCAGCTTTAGTCTTAGCCCGAAAATATATGTGCATTGAATAATTGTAAGAGCTCGCATTTAGTAGTCATCTGGAAGCATTTCATCTATAAAGACTATTTTTATCTTGCTACCCATAATTAGTGACTTCGAGAAAGTAAATTAAGTGTTCATTAGCTGAGTAATGACTCTTTGTTTAAATATATTCAAGTTGAAAGAACAGATTCGCCTCTGTCTACTCCCGTTTCCTGAAATATATTTATGATAAAAATAATTTGTCCGCGCTTTGGGACAAATAAATGGTGGCATTATTGTGGGATTCCTTTCAACTAAGAAGTGAACTAAAATGAAGAAAATTACAATATGAGTGCTTCGGAGCAGGAGCAAGATAGTAGTTTCATCAAAATGGAAGCTCATATTAGAACATTGGAGGGCGCGGTGAGACTAGCACTACAGGGAGTTTACCAAAACAGCCCTTCACTAGAAGATGGGTTCGAACCCCGGGCTGGAGGAAATGGACGATACAGCGAATACGAAACATTTCTGAGTTCTGTGGAAGCAGCCACGTGGGAGCAGTGTTTGACCGATCGTAAAAAAATTATCGTGGCGAAACAGAGAATTCGAGGAAATGCTCATAGGTAAGTGAGGAGAGATCTCAAATTCCTTGAACCCACGTCATGGGCACATCTGAGAATACACCTTCAACGGAGGTTAGGCCTAAGTACCACCAGATTGCATGAACAGTTATGTAAATTATGTTCCTGACTGAAAGGAAGCAGCCAGGAGGAGATTTGTGGATCAGTCACTCATGGAGGACCTGCAGGGAAGAGACCATAGCCCCCTTACGTCGAGACGAGGGTGCTGAAACAGACGGCGGCCAAGGGAGGACACTGTAAGGAAACACATTCATCCTAGAGAGGATGACACTTCAATGCTTTTGTTGGAAGTGAAGACGGTACGCCCTCATGTATGTCTAAAATCGCCGCCGTGTTTAGTTTCCTGTCGCGAGAGCAACAGCATCGAAATTTGCCGTAAAAAAATAGTGACCCAGGACCATACTATGGACCCTGTCAACAGCAGTGTAAGTGTGTTTGATTACCCTAACCATAGAGGATTTCGTCGTCCAAGCAGTAGCAGCGGATTACATTGACCAAGGACAATCCCGAAAATTGGAAGAATTCCCAGACAGCAACTGTAGGACGAGGGACCCAAGGCGACCCACAGCAATCAACCCACACAGAAGTTAAGTAACATGGTACAAAATCTGTAGTTTTATGGGTAATTAATATGTTTTGAGATATTGTAAAAGTGTGTAGAGCAATGAAGCTATCATTCCGTTTTCTTTACGTAATGTTAAAGTGAATGACAGAACACTAGTTTTGATTGAAGAAAGTAACTAGTCGAGCGAGTAAAATGTTTTCAGTGTTAAAGCTTCGCGTAAAGATTAACTTTTCTTTACACAAAAGAAGAAAATCTGTTTGGTTTTGTTGCTGTGTGGTTAAATGAGAAATTGTTCTTTATGCTGTATGAACTATTAAGTTTTCGTTACGTAGTTTCTTTGGTTTATAGTAGTTAAAATTTGTTTTTTGAGACCTCTGTGGTCAACTATGTTAAATGTGATTTTTGGAAAAAAAGTAAAGTTACATGTTGAGATAATTCTGTGTTAACAATAATAAGTTGTTTAATTCCAGAGAAGGAATGTAGAAAGTTTGTAAGTTCAGAGTTAAGACGTAGTCTAAGAAGTTCTTTTTAATGTCCCCTTTGAGAGTACTTAATAAAATGACGGCGAAAGAAATCTAAATTAGGTACATTGGTAAATTGGTAAATTTGTGTCACAATATTTGTTCGTACGTCATATTCCGTATTGTTGATCAATAGCTACTTAGATCGTTATGAAATGATTTAAAAGAAAGAGTTAAGTCATTTTTTGTCAGTTTTAGTCTGAGATTATCATGATTGATGAAGAACAGTTGTTAACGTAATGACAGAAGTAAGTTCAGTTGTTAACAGTTATTAAGTAATTAGTGATGTCACGTAGGAGATTTTTTTTTTTTTTTTAGTTGCAGTGTGTCATGAGTGATTTCTTTGCCAGTGTTCGGTCTGATTGATGAAACCGAGATTGTTAAACAAATTATCTTGGACAAGTAATGTCAAATAATTTAACAGGAAGTGTGAATGCATTTTAAGTTTGAAAGTTACCCGATCAGAGTCAGCTGATATGAATAAAGTGAATGATATGACGTCTGATTTCCCTGAGTAAGCATTATGATGTCACAATCACTGTTAAAAAGCACATCTTGAATAAGTTTTGTTTTGTGTAATGAAAAGAAATCTAAGATTTTCACAAGTAACGTAATTTCTTTTTACTTAAAGGTCAGAATTAAATCTTTGTTTTCTAACTCTGTATAGGATTGTGTGTTTTTGAGAAATCGTGACAAGTGAACAAAAATTTATTGTTTTTGGGTTATAATTGGCAACATGATATAGTGAAGAGAATTTGAGTTCTTATGTGTTTGTCAGTTCCTTTTGACTCGCAAAAACAAATAAGTAATGTAGAAAATTTGAAAATGGCAAACAAGTTGCCGTCGATTCTCATTTGTTTGTGGCAAAGAATAAAGTAAATGATGGCAATGATTGTAAAACCAGGTTTTGGTGACACGGTAATTTTAGCAGTGGTGTTAAAAGACTTGATAAGCTAACCTGTGTTTTGAAGAATAGCATAGTCAAGCAATAAACTCTGATTCGTGTAATGAGTTCTTAAGTTATTTACTTATTTTTGAGTATAGAGGGAATCATATCAACAAAACAAACTTTTGGTTAGAAAGTGACAATGATTAGCCATACCGTCCCCTTCGTTAGTTGATTAATGTCTGATAAGAAAAAGTTATATTTTATGTCAGATTGTGTTAAAGAAAAGGGATATATTTTAGGTGTAAAAGTATAACATAAAAGGTGGATGTGATTGTAATCAAGTGATTGGTGAATCAATGAGAAAAAGCCTAGTATTTTGATGGCTTTGTGTACGTTCAGAGACCAGTTAGAAGGTAGCTAATTGCCTTTCAGAGTTATTTAACTCTCAGTGACTTGTCACAAAAGTCAAACGAGACTCTGATATGATTTTTTTTTTTTTTTTTTTTTGGTGCTGTAATGCCTATTTTATGTATAAGTTAAGGATGTAATTTTAAGATTTTGAGCTCATTTTTTTTTCAGTTTCAGTATCTTTTGCATGCCATGTTTTTTTATTTTCTTTCTATGATGTTTTTAGCTTTAAGTTCGTTGCTCGCTGAAAGATGCAAGGACGAAAGATTTTGGACTATTGGAGAGTTTGGGTTAGCAGAATTCGACCCATGTAAGTCCATGTGCGTGCGAAAGTTTGCATACATGCGCTTGAAGGTATGAGACGCGCAGAGAGAGAGAGAGAGAGAGAGAGAGAGAGAGATGCAAGATTGCACACTCGCAAGGGGGGGGGGCGTCAATGTGTTAGCAGAATAAGAAGAAAAAAGAAGAAAAAAGTGTGAAAAGGATGAGAGAATTGCTTTTTTTTTGGGAGGGGGGCTAATGATTATCCCTTAAGGGTAGGGAAGTAAAAAAGTTTTTCTTTAGAGTTTTTTCTTTTCCTGTGGAAATTGATTAAGGAGATTTTTTTTTTATTGACATCAGTGACAAGTCATGAAGAATTTGTTATGTTTTGAATAAAGTTTAACGTAGTCTGTGGACAGTTTTGACTTTGGAGAAATTCTATGGCGTTCAGTTTTATCGTAAATTTACATTTTCAGCCTTATATTTTTCGTTGTTTGAGATTTAACGTAGATCTGATTGGAATGGTTTGCCCTATTTATAATTGCACTAGAAAGTTTCAGTTTCAAATTAGTTCTCTGTGGTGCGTTGTTGTAGTCCCCAAGAGAGATTGGTTCACCAAACTTTTAATTGGGCTCCACATGGCACTAAAATAATTGGAAGACCCAGGCCTACATGGCTTAGGTTTTTAAAGTGCGAAGTAGATGATGATGTAATGGTAATGTAAAACCCTTTTTTTGCCTGATCCGGGTCAGCTTAGATGAATAAGTGTCCTAGAATGACTGTTGTTTGTTGGCCAGAGTTCGAGTTCGGCTTAGTTTAAGCGTGAGCAAAAGAGATGAGACATTACAAGATGGGAATGTCGGTGTTGTGAAAGCACTGTATATAGGTTGTGTCTCTGTTGTGAAATTCTGTCAGAAAGCTTGTTTCCGGTTGGGATGCAAGTGATGTGTCAGCGGTTTGCCCAGA
>NC_090747.1:55554585-55559585 GCF_036898095.1 Palaemon carinicauda | reverse complement strand
GTCTTCCACTGTCTTGGGTTGGAATTCTCTCTCTTGAGGGTACACTCAGGCACACTATTCTATCTTATTTTTTTTTTCTTTTTTCTTCCTCTTGTTTTTTGAAATGGTGTGTTGGGCAGGCTTAATAGAAGGGCCATGGATGCCTGGTGGTTTATCAAGAGGTTGTCTTTTCCTTTTTCTGATTATTTTTCTTCTCAAAACCATCCTTACTGTCCTCCCTTCAGTTGAAGTGGCTATCCTGGAGGGTATTTAGCCTTGCATGGTGTATCGGCTCCTCCATGTTGACCAGTTTTTCCGACTTTTTACTATAGTCTATGGGTATCATCAATCACTTTGTTTATAATTCTGTACGTATTGTTTTTGTTATAACTCTTGTTAATCTAGTTTTCAAGTATGATGTCTCTTTTTTATTTCTATTAATTCTTATGCTCTCTGGAGACATTGAGCAAAATCTGGGACCAGTACGTCCTAGATTTCGTCAATGTCGTCTTCTGTATTGCAATATTCGTGGTCTTCATACAAATATCCAAGACCTTACAGTTGCGTCCAGACAGTATGATATTCTTTTGTACTCAGAAACTTTGGTTTCTGATATGAGGCACTCATCTGAGCTCCTTATAACTGGTTTTAAGAAGCCAATAATGTTGAAACGTGATGCCATCCCTAGGGCCAGGGGAATGGCGGTGTATATTAGGACCGAGTACCCTGCTTCTCATAAGTCCTGCTATCAATGTGGATGTCATGAGATTCAGGTAATAAAAGTTTGTGGCAGGCATAACAACTTTTATTTGTGTTCGATCTACCGGAATCCAGACATAGATGATTCTATCTTCGATTGTCTTTTTACCATTATGGCTAAGATATAAGAAGATGATAGAAAGGCTTCTTTTGTCTTTGTTGGTGATTTTAATGCTCACCATAGGGAGTGGTTAAGTTCTATCTCTCCTACCGATCGCCATGGCTTAAGAGCTTTAGACTTTGCCTCTGAATCAGGCTGTGAGCAAATCATAAATGAAGCTACTCACAGGTCTGGTAATTGCTTGGACCTCGTATACACTGACTCCCCTGGTGTTATAACTAGTAAGGTTGGTTATCCAGTCGGGACTTCTGATCATGCCTTGATTTCATTATTAGTGAAGACTGAGCAGCCTGTCCCTGATATATCATATTCTTGTAAAATTTATATGAAATCCCAAGCAGACTGGAATGGGATTTTACATGATCTTTTGTGCTTGAATTGGTCACAATTATATAATAGTGTAGATCCTGTGGTCCCTTTGAATGAGAATCTAGTCAACATAATTGATAGGCGTATCCCTTCTCGTGTGCTAAGGTACCAAGTGAAGGAAAAACCGTGGTTCAATGATGATTGTAGACGTGCTTATTTGGAGAAACAGGAGGCCTATCATCTTTGGAAGGGTAACAGATCAGATTTGACCTGGAACAACTATACTCAGCTTCGAGCTTTTGCTCAGAGACTTTATGCCTCAACTGAAAAGGAGTACAATTTAACCATAAAAGAAACACTTTCTGGTACAACTCAGGAACATAAATGGTGGTCTACCCTTAAATCTGCACTCTTTGGTGTAGATGCAACAGTTCCTCTTTTACTTAAACCAGATGGCTCAGTCACTCACTGTCCAAAGGAAAAGGCAACCCTTTTGGCTGATGTTTTTGACAGTAAACAGAGTAATGAAAAACTTGAACTTCCTCATTCCTGTTTTCCTGAGGCTAAACTAACTAATTTAGCTTTTCGATCTCGTGAGATTAAAGCTCTGTTGGTGGACCTTGATGCTTATGGAGGTGTAGACCCAAATGGTATTTTTCCTTTGTTTTTGATAAAGACAGCAGATTTCTTAGCTCCAAAGTTATCTGTTATTTTGCGCAAGTTAGCAAGAAGAGGAGCTTTTAGCACTAGTTGGAGAATTGGTAATGTTACTCCTCTATGTAAATGTGTTTGTGGTAGCTCAAGTCCCACTGATTACCGCCCAATTTCAATAACTCCCATATTATCTAAAGTTTTTGAATGTCTTCTGGCAAAACGTCTTAATAGGTTTGCTGAAGGTAATCATCTACTCCCTAGTTTGCAATTTGGTTTTCGTAAAGGCCTTGGAGCATGTGATGCCCTTCTTACAATCTCCAATGCTGTACAGAAATCCCTTGATTGTGGTCAGGAAGTTCGTATGATTGGCCTTGATTTTAGTGCTGCCTTTGACCGTGTTAATCATGAGGCCCTTGTTTTCAAACTGAAAAAGTTGGGAGTGGGTGGGTCGTTTCTTAGCATTATTATTGATTTTTTAAGTAATAGATCTCAAAGAGTTGTTGTTGATGGGCACCATAGTGATTATAGGAATGTGATATCCAGTGTTCCACAGGGTAGTGTTCTTGGCCCATTACTTTTCATACCATATACACATGACATCTGGTTTGGCCTAGAAAACAAGCTTGTTGCATATGCAGATGATGCTACTCTCTTTGCATCAATTCTATCCCCTGAATGTAGATCTAGGGTTGGTGAATCCCTTAATAGAGATTTAGCTAGAATTAGTGCTTGGTGCAAATTATGCGGTATGAAGTTGAATCCTAACAAAACTCAAAGTATGATTGTAAGTAGGTCAAGGACGGTGGCTCCTCAACATCCGGATCTCAGTATTGATAATGTTTCTTTAAATATGTATGACTCTTTCAAAATTTCAGGTGTGATTCTCGACAGCAAATTTACTTTTGAGAAACATATAAGGTCTGTGTCTTCTTCAATTGCACAAAAAATAGGCTTATTGAGAAAGTCTTTCAAGATTTTCGGTGATCAATCTATTCTAAGAAGTGTTTTAATTCTTTCATTTTACCTTGTTTTGAGTATTGTTCTCCTGTCTGGTCTTCAGCTGCTTATTCTCATCTTAATTGGTTGGACAGAAACTTACGGTCTATTAAATTAGTTCATTATGCATGTTGCAAAAGATTTTTCATAACTCTGACCATCCTTTACATTCAGATCTCCCTGGACAATTCTATCCTGTTCGTAATACTAGGCAGGCAGTTAATTCTAATAGCCAGGCCTTCTCCATCAAGAGGCTCAATACTACGTAGTAGTCTAGAAGTTTTATTCCAGCTGTTACCAAGTTGTGGAATGATCTTCCTAATCGGGTTGTTGAATCAGTAGAACTTCAAAAGTTCAAAGTTGGAGCAAATGCTTTTTTGTTGACCAGGCGGACATGAGTCTTTTTATAGTTTATTTATGACATATTTGTTTTTGATGTTGTTAATAGTTTATATATGACATGTCTGTTTTGGCGTTGTTACTTATTTTAGAATGATTTATTGTTAATTTGTTCGCTTCATTTATTTATTTCCTTATTTCCTTTCCTCACTGGGATATTTTTCCCTGTTGGAGCCCCACCAATAATGTTAATTTACATAAATTAGGGCAGAAAAAAAGATTGAGGAACGACATCGTAATTCATCTCGATTAT
Organism: Palaemon carinicauda; assembly: GCF_036898095.1. Classification (NCBI taxonomy): domain Eukaryota; kingdom Metazoa; phylum Arthropoda; class Malacostraca; order Decapoda; family Palaemonidae; genus Palaemon; species Palaemon carinicauda. The sequence goes on along the minus strand of NC_090747.1, from coordinate 55,556,115 downwards.
TCCAACCAAAGAACAATTTTGGAAGAAGTTTTAGGTCCTTCGATTAAGGCCTAATTTGTTTATCATTGACACAATTTCACAATGTTTTCTTTAATCATATATATCTGAGGTAATCAAAACATTTTCACATTGCGATATCAAGTTCTGTGTGAAAGACACCAATCTGTATCTTTGTCATCATGACCATAAGTGTTTCCTTATATATGTATGTATATAAATGTGTTTTGTTTATATGAACAAATGCACACTTACACATGCACATACACATACGCACACATATATACCCATGCACAAAATCACGCACACACACACGGAACCTACATCTCATGATTTTCTCTCCTTGACGATGAGAAAAAGATTTGTGTTAAAAGTCAGTTCAGACTTTTGGAGGAAACCAGAAGACATTATGAGGCTTCAGGGAAGAAACAGATATCCCTTGTCAAGGCGAAGAAACCAAAAGAAATCTCGACAGATTCCTATTTATCATTCTTCATTCACCTTCATGGGCAAGGTTTAGCAGCCAACACAATTCTATTGTTCAAGTCTGCCTTGACAAGACAGATACCATATGCCTTACAGGTCGACCTTTCTAACAACGTCTTGATGAACTACAAAGGCCCATGCTAGGCTTAGCCCTTCAGCGCCTCCAAGGACCCTTTGCATGGTCAATAGATAAGATTCTTCATTGTGTATAAATAATGAACAATGAGGAATGCCCTTAGAAGGCCTTGAATTTTAAGTTATATTTCTGCTTGTACTCGCTTTGCGGGCCAGAGTTAGTGGAATAGTAGCTCTCTCTAGAGAGGAAGGCCACGTCCAGTTCTTGGAGGGAGAAATGAATCTATTTCCAGACCTAATGTTTCTTACCAAGAACAAGCTACCCACCAACAGGTGGGGTCCTTAGAGAATCTTCCCTCTGAAGGAAGATGCATCTCTATGTCCAGTGGAGTGCCTAAGGTCTATCTTCATAGAACTTTAGACTTTATGGGAGGACAGCTGTTCAGAAGAGAAACCCTGGGTTCAAAGTTTTCTATAACTAAGGGCGAAACTCACCCGTGTTATTCGCAGAACGGGTCCAGACAGTACACCCCTTAGTCATGATCCGAGGAAAGTTGCCTCTTCCATAAAATTTCTTTAATTATATGGACTTTGAGCATCCTTGTTTGTACACCGGCTGGTAGTCACCCAAGGTGTTCTATACGCACTATGCAAAGCTAGTGGAGCAACTTAAGAATTCTGTAGTAGCAGCAGGTAGAATTCTTTAACCTTCTGTTTTGAATCTGTGAGGAACAGTGTAATTGATTTTGGACGATTAATTAAGAGGGTGCGTGTTTAGTCACTGCAGGTTACTACACACTAAGTGATAGGCCACGAAAGTGTCCTTACGAACTGTTACATTGACGTCGGTGAACTATAGCATAATACGGACACTTGTGCCAAGCGTTTTTTACGCTAGTGTAAATAAACAGTATACAGACTATATCATTATTATTAATAATTCAATTGAAGTGGCAAATCTGTTTCCCAGTA
>NC_090747.1:55544585-55549585 GCF_036898095.1 Palaemon carinicauda | reverse complement strand
AAATAGTTTATTCTTTAAAAACAGTATTAACATCTCCATCACAGGAGCATAGATGGTTTGGTCGGATGACCATTCCGTATGACATCTCAATAAGAACTACTGAAATATCAATATCACAGATATTGTATAGTCAGTTATCTCAGCATTTAAACACATAATGTAAACTAAACATTAATATAGGAAGACACCTGCATCCGGTGGCGACACAACTCTTTCTCACGATTCGTATTTGTGTTTATTCTTCATAAAAATGTTACATTTCTGAGGTTTGGCATTCGCATCCTGGTTATGACATGACTATGGCTTTTCTCACTCTCGTTCCTCCTTCCACAATGACCTGTTAAGTCATGTGTTTTAAACAAGTAATATCTATATATTACATTAGCTCGGTCAGCTACCTCAATTTTTGAAAATTTAACAATACGTTAAAATATGTTTACTAGGGGTGTGACTGGATATTATTTTTTTTTTTAACTTTAGCCATAAGCAAATGAGGACGAATGTTAAATAGGCATATTGAAAAAAAAAATAATGCATACTTAACAAATATTGCCAAAACAAAGAAAAAATGCATAATAAATACAGATCATATATATGGTACCTTGCTAGCAAACGATTATATGCTACCAATAAAAAAAAAATACTGACATATATATGATTGGGTAACTTTGTTAAAGAATAGTTGTTACCTTTGTCAAAAATATAGATTATTATAATATGGTAACTAATAAATATATTTGTTACCTTGGTAAAGATATAATTTTAGTGCACGAACACGAATTCCTGGTACGTACACATACCACGGTTTCGTACATATATATATATATATATATATATATATATATATATATATATATATATATATATATATATATATATATATATAAATATGTATATATATATATATATATATATATATATATATATATATATATATATATATATATATATATATATATATATATATATATATATATACATATATATTTATATATATATATATATATATATATATATATATATATATATATATATATATATATATATATATTTATATATATAGGGCTTATATATTCTATTAGATGCCCATAGATTCTTTATTTTTTAAATATCTTTATTTTTAAAATGTTTTTAAAAATGCAAATGTTCTATAGTCTCTTCAATTACATATTACTAGCGTACTAACTGCTTTTCGTGCACAACACTTTTCCAAGACAATTTTACTCCTTTGAACGAATGAAGGGGCCAGTTTCAAACGGCTTTAAATTGAATTAAATAAGGAGTTTTGTCTGGACATGGCAAAACGTTCTGTTTGAGCTCCAATTTATTATTCTTTAACCTACGCCAAACAAGTAACACATAGAAACAACGTTCTGCATAAGTCGGTGTCAGGTGGTCCATCTCGGTCAATTTCATCAACCGCTTAGCCACATGTGCATTGTATGGGAGATGTAAAAATGGAATTGTAATCGACCACGTGAAGTTCGCCATGTTGGCCCATTCTCTGATGATAGTCTTGATTCCATGGACCATGTAATTCGGGGACGTACTGATACAACCATCTGCTACAACGAAGATTTGGGAATAGGACGTGGATCCGTCCGGGCATGATACATTGAAGCCAGCCTTGTTGTGTCGTATCCACGAGCCGTTGTTCAGTCTGCAATTGAACTTATTATCGTCAAAGGGATAAAGCTTTTCTAGACAATTTTCATGTGTATGGGTGAGAGCACCGTCTAGCACTATACCTAACTTGCATGAATCCATTTGCGTCTGAACAGAGAGTGTATTGATTTAAGTCTTTAATGACCGTATATGTTTCCTTGTCTGGGGAAATCAATACGTGTTCTGTCAAACTGGATATTACTGGGTTTGAGTGATTCATCATGAAAGTCGGAAATGGTGATATCCTGTAAGATTGCCAGGCATCGGAAGAATCAAAGGGAATTGTAATCATAATCCTGTGATTTTCAACGCTTACTGTAATTAGGCTGTAATAAAATTCTAACCTACGTGTGTCTAACAAAGGAACATAACCTAATTTTTCCCGTCCGTTCTCCACATTTAACGTTAAGTCTCTTATTGGCAACAAATGCGGTGACAGTACACCTTTAGTCGCTAACGTGATAGCTTCCACATAGTCTTTTGATTTTTCAATGAAATGTACAATTCTATTATGTATGTGATCTATTTTAGAATCATAATACGTTAACGTTGCCAACAAATCTTGTACTTCCATAATCTGACTGATATTACTAGAATGTTTGTTTACCAAATTCATAATTTGATTGATTGAAGCTAACTGATTCCTTAGTTCTGACATAATCAATTCATTTTCATGAGTCAAAAACTCAATTTTCTTATTTTGATTACTAATCTTAAGACGATTGGAAATTCCCAAGCCTAAACTTGCAATAGAACCAATGATGTTTAGTGCAGCAAAAATAAACGGGTTACGTTTCTCAAGATTATTGTGTCCTGCTATCCACATCAAAAAGGCACGAGCCAAAGATTCTGCCTGCTAAATCTTATTTTGCAAGTCGTCGGATAGCATCTCTGCAACTTTTAGTGTCGATGCAAGAGAACTCTCTGTATTAAAAGGAAAGTGTCTTTTATGCATTTCATTTAATGAAACAGCAAACCTTGAAATGGCACTCTTTAAGCTAGTAACGTCATTCTCTGGGAGAAAAATTGCTTGCATGCGTACTTCAACAACTACGTTACTTGATGTAATAAAAACGTCTTCTTGTCTTTCTACTATAGTGCCATATTTAAAACCTAAACTTTTAGTTTTAGAGCTCTTCCCACACAAGAAAAATATCTGAGCGAAAAATATCACTCCTAACAATAAAAACTTCATCTTGGAAACCTTTAATGAGAAAAATATATGTAATTACTCCTGTATTAAGAAGAAAAAAATGTTAACATATAAACTTCAGAGATAAAGAAAAAAAATTCCCTCACTTCCTTCTCTCTTATTTTAATTTCTTATGTGAGCCAATGGTACAATTCTTTCATCAGTGGGCTGGGATACGTTTTGAATTCTGAATCTATTGGCCGTTAATGTTTCCAAAATGCTAAGTGGGCCTTCAAACTTAGGTGTTAGTTTATAATTGAGTCCTTTACGTACATTTACCTGTATATATACATTATCACCCACGGTATATGTTTTAGTTGGCTTCGCTATTTTATCATGACTCCTTTTCATTATGATTTGTGATTTTTCTAAATCCTTTCGAAGGATATAAAAACAACTTTTGCTTGCATTTATACATTCCTATAAAGGAGTTGATAAATTAGTTGTAGGCGTTAATACATGGAAAGGCGTTCTAACTGGGGTATCATACAATGCCTCGTGCGGTGACATTTTAATTGATATATGATATGAATGATTCAGAGTACTCAGTACTGCAGGTATTACAATATCCCAGTTGGGGTCTGATCCCCCTAGTGTTACTCTTAATATATTTAAAACCTTCCTATTCGCTCTTTCCACTAGCCCATTCGACTCTGGGTGATAAATCATAGTATTGATTTTCTTTATGCTAAGGAATTCACACAATGAGGTAAGAAAGTGATTATTAAATTCTCCACCTGAGTCTGAGATTATCATGTGTGGAATTCCATGTTTACAAATGTAACACTCGTAAAACTTCCTAGCGCATTCAATCGCAGTTTTAGTTTTAAGCGCTCTTATTTCTGTATATCAAGTCAAAGCATCTACAATTACTAAGAGGTGCTTATTTCCTCTGTCTGACTCGTATAATCCTGTTAATAAATCTAAATGTATCCTTTCAAAGGGTTGATTGGGCAAGGGATAAGCCCCTAAGCTGACAGATGTTTTCGTGTGCCCTTTGTTTTCCTGACAAGTGCGACAATTAGATATGTGTTTTTTATATCTGTAAGCATCGTATGCCAATAAAACAATGATTTGGCTTTCTTCGACATTAATGAGAACCCCGGGTGTCCATGCATGGGTATCCTATAATTACAGCTGGATACATATCAATGTTTTGTAAAACAACAAATGTATCGGTAAACGTGCGCTTACCGACCTTGAACTAAACATGAGTTACGCCTACTACATTTAATTCATTATTTCTTATACCCGAGAGCCTTACTCCGGACTTTTCTATTGGGAAGTTCGAAAACAACAAATGATGTGTCCTCAAATCCATGATATTACGTGGACTACCAGAGTCAAAAAAGAATGTAAAGGACCGGTGTTCTAAATTTAATGTTGGTCGTAACTCATTTTGGCTTATTATTGTATGAATTCGTTGCAAATCTACGGGAGCATGCACTGGTTTATTTAGTTCGGCCGTGTGTTTCATAGGAAAATTTATTGCCTCACAATGATCTGGTAAAACATTAAATTGATTATTCAATACTACTGATGTTGACATGAATGACCTTGACCCAACATCACTCTCTTCTCCACTGGAGTTAATCATGAGGTATTTGCTTTGCTCTGCATATTCTGAAAAGTAGTCGGACCTTGCGAGTTCTGGTTTGACGACCCAGGATCAGCGTTATTCGAAGAACTGTTTGTTTGTTTTTGATTCTGAACTACATTGACGTTTGGCTGTTTCTTCTTATTGAAATGAGGATTTTTCTTTTTATATCAATATAGAACTGACTGTGGAATTGACTGTGTATTTCTAGGATTCTGTTGTGTCATACGCGAGTAGCACTGACTATATGAATGAGTTGAACTATTATGTAACAAACAGAATCTCGTTCTGCAGTCCGCAATCAAGTGACCTTGACGTTTGCAATTATAACACGTCATTCCTGCAACTTGACTATTATTAACTACGTTTACTTGTTGTGGATTTGTTTAATCTTTTGCAAAAACTTGTGTAAACACGGGATCAAGATCCGGACACTTAGACATATGTTTCTTTATCTGTTTATATACATCCAATTCTGTACTTGCTTGCGTTAACTTTTTATCAAAACACCGCACTAAAGCGTCAGGCAACATAAGTGTCATGCAA
>NC_090747.1:55507085-55532085 GCF_036898095.1 Palaemon carinicauda | reverse complement strand
ACATTGCTAAATTGGCACGGATAGAAACTTGAGTTCAGTATCAATTGAAAATAGAAAAAAAAATAACTTACTGTAAAAGGAGAAACCACACTAGCAACAAGTAAGTGAAGTAGTCCTAAATGCAGCAGTACAAAGAAGAACAAGAAAAAGGACACAGGTAATGAGGATAAAGAAAGGAATTCAGAATTGCTAGGAATTTGCATAGCAAAATGAACAGAAGGAAGAAGACGGAAGCTCTGAATAGTGACCTGAGAGATATTGAAAATAACAGGAGAGGAAATGTCAGAGAACAGTTTACGGGAATAAAGTGCATCAAATAAGGATTTCAATGCAAAGTAATAAAAAAAGTTTAAGATTAAAGTGATATATATATATATATATATATATATATATATATATATATATATATATATATATATATATATATATATGTATATACATACATATATATATATATATATATATATATATATATATATATATATATATATATATATATATATATATATACATACATATATATATATATAAAACAGAAAGTTAAAGAAACAAAGATTAACCCAAAGAAAAATGTCTTAAAACAAAATATACCAAAATAAAAATGCCTTGACTAGACCAGGGAAATGAGTGCCTATCTGAAGAAAGCACTCACAAAGATAATACTAAATTTGACGACTCAGGCGATGTGGAAGGTGATAGAGGATACTTGGCTATTTAGTTTAGGAGTCTTCTTTAATTACAAACGACTCTAATACTATCAGAGAGGAGTTGCTTGGTGTTTGTGCAATAAGTTCAAACTTTTCTATGAAATATTAGATTTGCATTTAGATGTATGTTGAATGGTGGTTAAGAACTCTGTATTGTTGAGCGTGCATCCAGTTTTATGGGTAACTCCCCGATGAGCATCTACGTGTACTTTCAATAGTATTTTTGTGGAACCCACTTAAATTACATCTCGGACAAGTAATCCTATAAATCATCAAAGAACGCATTAGATTGGGGAGATAATCCTTATATTTTATATGGATACATCTGGCAGCGGACTCTTGAGAATTAGTTCATGATCCAGATTCGGAAAAAAAATTCAAGATTATTTTTTTACCTTTTCCCGTATTTTTCTCTAAGGATAAAAGGTAACGAAGCATAGTGCAACATTTTAGCACAGTAGGTACTGGATTTGATTGAGGAAGTTTGTTCAGAAATGTTTTAGACAAAAAAAATAAGTAGAGAATGACCTATTTGCTTCAGACTCACTAAATTAGCCACAAATCCAAATCCCGAGCTATCTGGTCTGTACATACACCACTATCATCAATAATTCTAAAATCTATCCAATGTGAACACGGGGACCTAAAGGCTCTGTTTCCTGCAAAATGTATACCATATCTGCCAACAGGAATTGCAAGTGGAAATTGTTAACAAACGCTGATAGTTGTAAGTTCCAGGTTTCGGAGATTGAAATGTTATTATTATTATTATTATTATTATTATTATTATTATTATTATTATTATTATTATTATTATTATTATTATTATTATTAATACAACATAAAATAGGGTTTTTTTCATAATTCTTTTCCGATACTTCCCTTTTCCAATGCAGCAATTTATTTCAAATAACTGACAATATTCGACGTCCGCGTCCACGTCTAAAGTATTTTTTTTCGTATTTCAAAAGTGGTTGTAAATTTGGGGGTTTCATCTTACTCAAATTACCATTTTTTTCATCGGAGATAAATATAAAACGAAAACTTGGGCTTTTTTGTTTGATTTCGAAAAAAAAAATAATGGTATGAGTAAGCAAAGAAAAATATAAGTTTTGACTATTCTTCTTTGTATGTAATGCTATTTATCATGTCTAATTAAGTGTAATTACTCTTTCCATCCATAAATAATAATTCTACCACGATATATCATGAATGTGAACATTTCATTAGTCATATTCTAATCATCACTGGATGATTTATTCTTCACCCTCGGCATTCTATGCACCGTTAGGGTATTCTATTTCAACCAAATCTCCTTTCATATTTATTTTTTTACATACATTCATCCATTTTCTTGATTATTGCTAGTGTTGCATTTTCAATGGTTGTGCGTAGCTACACATGTTTCGTTGCACATTTACACGTATTTATGTACTAGTGTACATGTGACGTTTTGTTCAAGGTGTAAAATTTATAACAAAGAAAAAAAAAATATTCTAACATCTCTTTGAGTGTTGCAGAATCGTTCTCTAAAAAAGGGAAAAATCAAATGACATCTATTCCTAAATTATCGCCATTAAGATTTTCGTTCACCTATTCATCTTTTAATGGAGTGGGGTGTAACATTTACTTTATATTGATATTGGTGGAAAGACTCAATTATGGGAGGGTTGCAAGCCAAATGGGAAAAAGGAGACATTAACCAAATTGGGTAGATGTCTTTATTGGATAAAGGCCAGGTTGCGTTTTGAGAGGAATATGTCGATGTACAGGCGGATTTGGTGTCCTGTATCTTGTGTAACGCACGTGTTTTATACGTGCTTGTACATGGTAAGGGTTTTCATTGTTTATCTTAACACTCGCTCTTCCCTGCACTGTTAATAGACCTTCCAGTGTTTTCATGCTAGCACAAGTTTATCATGTTTGAATTTTTGTGACGTTCTTCTTCGGATGTCGCTGTATATAAACTCGATGATTGTTTAATAAAGTTTAGGTGCATTCCCCCTGTCTCTCAGTTATGACCTAACTGCCCACTTGCTCACTCCTGCCTGCCTCCTCACTACTGTGCCCTACTGTTTGATGGTAGTGCCTTCCGATTCCGACAGTGCTGAGGTATCTGCATCAAGGAAATCTCCGATTGGTTATCCGACCATAGGGACACCACAATAACATAGAACGCCCTCAAATCACACCTCTTGGAGCAGTACTCGCCATCGACAGCTGCCCGCATAGTGAAACTTTTTCAGCTCTCTCAACAACTGTTGAGAAACCAAAACACACACACGCACACGCAAACCCACACCCAAACAAACAGACACACACAGACACACATACACATACACATACACACACACACACACACACACACACACATATATATATATATATATATATATATATATATATATATATATATATATATCTTCATCAGCATACGTTAATAGTCAACTGCAGAGCAAAGGCATCAGATATGGCATTCCATTGGCGTTTTTTATGGAAACTTTCTTAGTTCTTCAGTCCTTCGTCTTTTTTTCCTTCCCTTGCTTCTTTCTCAATATCTGGGGACCCACTCTATTATTCTTAATGTCTATCTGCTATTGGTTATTCCTATTATATATCCTACCCATATTTATTTCTTTTTTTACACGTTGATAAAATATTCTCTACTTTAATTTGCACTTTTATCGATGTTTTTCATTTCCTGTCTCTAAGTGTTAATCCAATCATTACCATTTCCATAGTTCTGCGTTCAAATCCTTTAGTAAGGCTGAAAGTTTCTGATGCCTATGTTGATACTGGTAGGGCCATCTAATTAAATACTTTTCTTTATTTTACTTTTTATAATGGGATTTCATATACCATAAGCTCTCCTTCCCACAATTTTTCTTCTTTTAATTTCAGTCTCATATCATCTGGAAAATATCTGCCCCAAGTACATAGTTTTACTCATATTCATTTGTAGTCCTTCATTTCTGCTTTCTCTATTCAGGTATTCAATCATTGTATTAATTTCCTCTCATGAATCACCACACAAAACTATATAATCTACAAGTATTAAGTTGTTAAGGCATTCCCCTTTAAGGGTAATTCCTACATTTGTCAATCTAAGTTTTCTGGACATGCTATGAATAGTTAAGGAGAGATGGATCTCCCTGTCTAACTGCTTTTTCAATCGGAATTTTCTCACGATCTTTATATAATTTTGGAATTCCTGTACACCCTGTATACATATCTTCAAGTGTTCTAACGTAAGATTTTCATATTCCTTGTTTTGTAATAGTTTCCATAGCTAATGAGGGTTTTACAGAATCAAACGTGTCCTCATAGTTTATAAATGCCATACATAGCGGTTTGTCATATTCTGCTGATTTTTCCAATAGCTGGTTGAGTATATTTATACGGTCAGTTTTTGAATACCCACTTCTAGAGCTTGCCTGAAATCTTAATTGAATAAAGTCTAGCTGTTTTTCTATGCAGTGTAATAAGAATAGATATTTTACATATTATTGAGAGTAATAAGAAAAGATATTTTATATATTATTGAGTGTAAACTTATTGGGCGATAATTTTTCCGGCCTTTTTTCGTCTCCCTGTTTATGAATTAGCATAATGGTAAAGTTTTCCAAGATATGGGTATAGAGAATTCTTGCAGACTTTTGGTGTAGATTTAATCGAGTTTTACTACTATGGAATCTCCTCCATTTATTATTGAATTAATTTTTTGGCCATCTTATCCTGATGCTTTGCCTCATTTCATATCTTTTAATGTTATCTTTATTCTCCTACTGTGACGTTTGGTTTGACGCAGGTGATAATTTTTTTTTTTTTTATAGTTGAAGTCATTTTTTCTATCAATATTTCATAGCTTTTTATATAAATCCTCTGCAATATTTATGACTCTATTTCTATTGTGACTGATATTACCATTTTCTTCTTTAAAAGCAAGCATCCGTTGGCGCCTGTCCCAAGTGTTATTTTCATCAATTTGATGCTTCTTCCTTTCTTTAGTGTTTTCTTAATATTCTGTTTATGAATATCTTGGGATTCTATTTTAATGGTTTGGATAACTCTGTTAATTGAAATAAAGTTTCATCATCACCCTACTCTGAATAATAGCTTATGGTAGTGGTTGCATATTTCTATTCCAATGTGTTAGTACGTATATCTGTATATTTCTACTTTTCGTATGCATGCGCTTACATACAATGCTTTCAGCAATGGAATGACGAGTTTAAGGGAGGTATATATCTGAAAATCTGATGCAAATTCTAGAACAATTACCCACCCTCTCCATCGTTAGTAAAATGTTTCCTAAAATATGCGAAAGGGAATGACGTTGATTCACGAAATAATATGATTTTGATTTAATTTCCCCCCATAAAACTGTAATGGAATAAGAATTCCCTTAAAAGTCTGTCGATTTTTTCAAATTCCAGGGAGATGTGTAAGACTCTGAAACGAAGGCGTTGTTGACTTCGTTAACTGTTTAAAGGGATGGGGACCGTTTTCTGAGAGTCACATATATTGTGCCGTCAGATAGGAATAAGATTAATATTTGGCCATACTTAGAGTCAAAATAAATTCAGTATATGGTGTATTTACCTCTTTTGAAATAATATAATAAGAACAGTTAATATTCCTTTTAGATTAATTAGTTAATGGGTTTGTTTTGCCACATTGGTTTATATTCATTAGTTCAATCGGCATGTTATATGTCTGCTCATGCATATTATTTAGAATTAAACATAATCCGCTAATTCACGACATTATTAGATATATATTACCTTTATATATACTTATTTATACATCCATTCGTGAATTACTTTATTATAAATACATCAACAAACCAAGTCAATCAAGATATGTACACTTTAGAAGGGAATAGTATCAGCAAGAAGAGGGTCAGTCTTTGCCCAAAGCCTCCCTCCTATTCCAAAGATCAATTGCATTTTAAATGGTCAACAATTATTACTAGCTGACTACCTATGGCACTAACTTGTAACATATAGAGTTCCACACAGTAGGGATTAGCAGAATTTCTTATTTTTACATGACGAACACTTATATACGTATCAGAATATGCTACCAACTTCAATTTTCCTACTAACTTAAAGAATAGGCTTTTTTAGTTGACAAATGAATATATCTATTTTTCCCTCTACCCGTTTATCTATATTTTTTTTATAACGCATTAAGTCGAGAAGACATTAAACCATTTTAGGAAATAAGCAAATAGGTATTGTGCTCTGGGAATTCACACATTTCTAGCTTACAATTATAAAATTTCTTAAATCTCACAAAAACAGAAATATGTTGTAAAAAATATCAACAAAATGAGCTAGGAGAGTATTTAGTTATTAAATGAACATGTTACAGGAACATTCTCCTAAGTAAATAGTAAAATGGTTGGTAGTTTATGCATTGTGTATGTTATTTATGCAGATGTGAGTTGGTTTTTCATTATTTTTCACTCGCCGTATGTCTGGAAACGAAAAGGTCCTAAGTTTACATTTTTTTTTTTTTAAATATGTTGTCTACATCCATTTTGTCTTCTTAGCCTATAAATTATTTATTTTAAATGTTCTATTCCTATGGTGATATGATATTTGAAATATCATCAATTTTTTTTTATTACCGTTATACTGACCCAAAATTGTCGTTTCCTTCCCAATATTATATTACTCCCTTGATGTATGGATAATGATAATAATAGTAATGATGTTAGTAATCCGAATGGGCAAAGGGAGATAAAGAGCCTGTGGAAGAAAATTGATAACAATAACGATTAGATAGTAATGATAAATATAACAATAAAGAAATAACTGCACCAATATTAGGGAGGATAATAATTGATAAATAGCAAAATATTATTTAAATCTTTGTTCATGAGTGGTAGTTTTTTTTTCTTTTTTAATTTAAACACATCTGTTATTTCGTTATATTGGTTTCATAATATGAAGAGGAAAAGGGGATATTAATAATCGCAGGATTATACAAAAGTCTTTTAGACCAAACACACAGATATAATAGGCCCCTAGTAGTCTCTTCCTCTCCTGGTGGCATGTAGAGGAGCAAAACGATATTTTTGTGTAAGTAAACCGAATAAAATACTTTTCTTTTACTCCTCACAGAAACTGTAAACAGTTTATATATTCTGAAGAATAACTTTACCTTGAAGCTATTTATCATTTACCTGATATGATAGAAACATTGATAAATTACAGATCCCAACAGTATCAATATAGTTTAACAACCAGTCCATTATTATCATACAATAACAAAGATGATTGACATCAACTTTTTTTAATATTCTCGGATCCCCATCTATAATCTCATTTGTGTTCTTAATTTTCTTGCGTGAATTCTCTAAATATTTCCACCTCAAAGTAATTGCCAGATTTTATAAATCAAGGTTTTTAATACGAAAAATTTCATTATTTATTTTGTCGTATTCATGATTATTATTATTATTATTATTATTATTATTATTATTATTATTATTATTATTATTATTATTATTATTATTATTATTGTAGTTGTTGTTGTTATTGTTATTATTATATTACTGTTATTGGCTAAGCTACAAGCCATGTAGAGAATAATTGAAATATAATATGTTTAGAACATTAACAACATTGAAATAAATCTTCCATTTGTAGACTATAGTAAAGTGTGCCCAGATATACCCCCAAGAAAGATAACTTCATCCCAAGACAATGGAAGACCTTAGTACAGAGGCTAACACTACCCAAACACTAGAGAACAATGGTATGATTTTGGAGTGTCCTTCTCCTAGAAGAGCTGCTTACCATAGCTAAAGAGTCTCTTCTACCCTTACCAAGAGGAAAGTAACAACTGATAAATCATAGTGCAGTAGGTGACCCCCTTGGACAATGAAGAATTTTTTGGTAATCTCAATGTTGAAAGACGTATAAGGACAGATGAGACTATGGAAATAATATACCAGACTATTCGTTAAATGTGCAGGCAAAGGTAAAACTAGCCGTAACAAGAGCTAGGGATCCAATATATCAGCGTCTAGCCAGTTAAAGAACCCAATAACTCTAGCTGTAGTGCACGAAATCAACTCGTAAAATTAACAGATTTTTTAAACCCTTATTCTCCAACATGGTTAATCAGTTGCAACAATGAACGACTAGATATAAAATTAACGATATTGATTTTTTGTGAAAAGGATGAAGGCTACTTGCACGAATCGACTATGATACTGTTAAGAACTTTGATGTTAACACAAGCCGTTTTGAGAATTAAGCTATTTTAGTAACATTTACTTTTATAACCTACAGGTGATAATGATATTATCGGTTTTGTGTAATGAAAAAAAAAATGACTTCTGAAACCTTTTGGGAAGCGGATTCTTATTGTTATTTTGTAGTAATGCATTAAATAAGATTCTTTTCAGACAAAATCCTTCTTTTTTAAAAATCAATTTTAGAGAAATGTTTATCAAAGGCCACCACATATTCAAAATGACTTTCCCGTCTGGGTTTTATAACAAAAGAGTTGTTTGCTTATTAACTGTGAGTGGACAGTTCGATAAATTCAAAACGTTATTTTCTAAACCTAAATTATTCCAAGTACTATTTCGTATGAGTCTCTCTAATTTATTTTGTAATTTCTGGGATTGAGTCACATCACTATTAATAGCACCAGTCATTACATATGAAGAAAGATCTTTGTAGTTACCGTCCTCTTGGCACAGCAGAAGAAGAGAAAAGCCCAATTCGCTTATATTCCTCCGTGTTACGAAGATGTCTTTTGTGTTGCTGACTTAATTCGTTCTTCCAGGTAGGTCGTGGAAAAATTAGGAAAGGGGTCCGATTTTGGCGTCCATCATGAAAAACCATACATTTTCCGTATAACTTGTTCTTGCAGACACTTCAATAAACCATTTCTGGTTTTTCCTCCGGTGAAGTCCGTGCACTAGTTGTGAATAGCGTCCGAATATATGCTTGATATCAGCATTCCAACTGAAGATATGGGGAAAGCCAAGGGATTCCTTGATGGACTAACATATCTTACTTATGACTGTAATCGAACAGTTTAACAGGTTTCTTCAAAAAGTCTTATAAAAGAAACAAAGGAAATACTGTAATGTAATGTAAAAATGAGGAATAGAGTGAATAGTGACGGTTTATATATATATATATATATATATATATATATATATATATATATTTATATATATATATATATATATATATATATATATATATATATATATATATATATATACCGTATATATACATATATATATATATATATATATATATATATATATATATATATATATGTATATATATACATTTATATATATTCATATATATACATACTCTATATATATACATATATATATATATATATATATATATATATATATATATGTGTGTGTGTGTATATATGCTGTATATATACATACATATATATATATATATATATATATATATATATATATATATATGTGTGTGTGTATATATATATATATATATATATATTTATATATATATATATATATATATATATATATATATATATATATATATATATATATATAAAACAGTGGAATTTATTATCAAATTCTCCTATTTGGGATGTATATCGTTTGCAAAATCAATTTATATTAATGCTTCTGGACGAGCGAAGATTCGAACCAATGCCTCTGAGTCGAAACAATGCCAACAAAGACATCTAACAAGCAATACTATCAAGAGAGATATATAGGTTTGTTACAATTCTACCGTATATACGCCTGTCGACTCCAGGAATCCTTTCTTTTACTTGACATCAACCCATATCTACCATAATAGCAGATTAGTGAGTTTGCTACACGTGGTTATTCATGACAAATATTTATCACTGAGTCTCACTAATTTAATCAATATAAATATCAAATACATTTTCATTTAAGGCTGAATTTTACATTTTTGAATGTACATCAAATGGAAATTTATTTATGGTTAAGGATTCTAACTGGGCAAGGATCCGAACTGACGCCTCTGATTCGAAAAAAATGTATTTTGTTTTCCTTTCGTCTCATAATTCATCTTGTATTATATATCGTTTTATATACTTAGCCTTTTACGGTTCTTTCGTTATTTTTTTTTTCATTTATTGCAACGGACAATCAATCCCTCTGAATAAACTATAATTCATTTATTATCTTACCATGTATACATACTGTTTTTATATGTGTATGAAGGATCATATAATGAAGTATTAGGTTTTTTTTTATCTTTTTATTTTTAAAACGTTTACTGGTTCAGGGTAAATTCAACACTGACTACTTAATTTACTTGAACATTTATCATGGCTAGTTAATAAACAATGTTAACCAGCTTTCGGTATTTAGAATCCCTTGTTATATGAAATATTGGTGCTTATTGAATTAAAAATTCATATAATGCTTTTCAATATGGGTTTTTATTTTCATATCAATTAAGGTTTTATTACCACTTTCTCTATTAATATTATTAAGATGAAATATAGCAATTGTAAAAAATAATATATATACATTGGTTTTGTCCCTGGGTAAGTATATTTGATATAATTTAAAATGGTTTCTACTGTCATAATAGTATATTTATTTTAAACTTCAATAGATATTGCAAGTACTCTTCGTAACTCAGATATGATTGCAAACTTCCATAAACTATCAAGAAAAATAACTAATATTGTGGCTACATCTTATATGAAGTGAAGACTGTGATAAACTATTGGATCACAGATTTGACAAAGTTACACCGTAAACTACTAAGCAAATGTTGATAACTTTCCAAACTTTCTTTATTTTTCTTTCTATAAAACAGGTCATAATTTCAAAGGGACTTGAACGAACTAATGTTTCTGATAATTTCCTTTTAAAATACCGATGGAAACACATAATTAGTTTTACATATTGAGACGGATAGTGTCAGCTAAGTGGAGAGCTGTAAATAGTAGATTATTACTACCAAAGTTCAAATCAAAGCAGTGCGATATGAATATTATAGTTTACTATGTCCCAACAAATGATTCCTCTGAAGAAAGGAAAGACGAATACTATGAAGAACGGCAGAGGGTAATAGATTGGATACTTGAGAGAGATATGGAATTTGTAACTGGCGATTTCAATGGTGAAGCTGGGAAAAGTAATCACAGGATAAAGAATGTGATAGGTGTCTAGGGCTTGGCGAAGTCGCAAATGAAAATGTAGCACATTTTATAATTTTCTGTTCAGCAAACAATCTTGCCTTTGGAGGTACTCTTTTTTTAACACAAGAACCTCCACAGGTGTACATGGACTTTATCATGTGCCAATTCCAAAAATCAGATAGATCGCAGTGCCATTAATAGAGAGAGAAGGAGGACTCTGAGAAATATAGGAAGCTACAGATGTGCAGATATTAGTAGTGATCACCAGCTCCTCATTGCCACACTGAAATTAAAACTGTAAGCACATAACAGAAATATGGATAGTATACCTAGTTTTGTTACAACTAAGCTTTTAGGAGAAGAACAAAGAGAATCAATTGCAATAGAATATAGGAATCGATTTATAGTCTTAGAGGCTGCAAGAGACGAAGAATATGCACTTAATAAAAGCATGGTAGTGAAGTCTTGGGATATCAAATGATACTTGGGATACTATTGAAAGGGGACAAATACAGAAATTTATCGATGAAAGTTCTCGAGGAAGAAATGGAATTCACAAGGTAGTGTATGCTTAGTATTCCAGCATATCCTCATCAATAAGAGAGCTAGATCTGTTATAGAAAACAAAATATGAAGAAGGACAACGTTGGATGGAACAATTTAGTGAGGTTATGAATAGGAGATGTATATAGAATAATTTGATAGATATAGCTGAAGCTGATGAAGACCTTGGTGTGCGCATGAATGAATTCAGCATGCTTGAATTTGAAGCTATTCTATAAAACTAAAGAGATGGAAAGCCCCGCCATACAATGGAATATCTGCAGAGATGATACTGGCAGAAAATAAAGTGACTGCCAGACTACTTACAATATTATCTTGTAGAATATGGCATGAAGAGGCAAAACCTGACGGATGGGAGTTAGGAGCGTTTGTGAAAAAAAAAAAAAAAAAAAAAAAAGAGACCTGGCTAATTACAATAATTACAGAGACAAAACAGCTACGTCAGTTGTTATGAACATATTTAGTATGCTTATTCTAAATAATGTCAAGAGAAAGATTGATGAAAAGCGCACAGATGAATGAGCAAGATTTAGAATTTCCATTTCAAGACTTGTTGTATAGCAATGCGTAAAATATAGAAATCCCCTTTTGATTGCATTTGTGGACTACGAAAAAGCCTTTGATAGTGTGCACCATCCAATTTTGTAGAGAGTCCTCTTTTTTCATGGAATTACTCTCAAATATGTAAATTTGAATAAGTCTATTCATGAGCTTAACAAGTGCAAGCTTAATGTTAATGAAGTCTTATTAAATAAATTTCCCTTGAACAGTGGAGTACTCCAATGGAATGTGTTGTCACCTATTTTGTTTATCTTTTTTCACGGATTTTGTAAATCGTAGAACAGTCAGAGATGGGGAGAAGAATTAGACTGTATTGGATATAGGAGTTTAGGCGACCTAGATCATGCTGATGATGCGGTCCTTGTTGGTAACACACAACAGGATTTTCAATGCTTGCTTACCAAAATGCATGCAATATCACACAAGATTGGGCTGAAGATAAATCGAAGAAAGTCAGAGCTGATAAGAACGGAGTATGCAATGGAAGATGAAATATCATTGGAAAGAGAAATGATTAATGAGGATGAATTATTTAGGTATTTAAGAAAAATTATCTCCAATAGAGGGTCTTTAGAATTAGAGTTTAGCGAAGATTGAAATAAGCAATTCAGACAATGGGTAAGTTAAGTAAAATTTGGAAATCAAATCGCCAGAAATTACATAGAGAAATCAGACTATAAATAATTTTAGTGAGATCGTTGTTACTCTATGGACAGGAGTCGTGTTATGACAATGAAACAATCTCTAATAGATTTAGTAGATTTCAGAACAAAGCCCTCAGAATGATATAGGAAGTTGAATGGCAGGATAGGATTAGAAATGACACTATAAGAGAGATTACTTGTGTGCCTTATGTGGATGAGATCATGATGAGGGTTAGATGGAGAAGGTTTGGGCATGCTCTTCACATTCCCGAAGAGAGATTAGTTTACCAAAAGTTCAGCAGGGCTCCACAGGGTACTAGAAGAGTTGGAATGCCCAGGCCTACATGGGTGAGGACTATGGAGTGCAAAGTAGGAGATGATGAAAAGAGAAGAAATGAATTAAAAGCCCAAGATAGAGACGAATGTTGAAATCTAACCGAGGCCCTTTACATAAATAGGCATAGGAGCAAATGATGATGATTATATATATATATATATATATATATATATATATATATATATATATATATATATATATATATATATATATATATATATATATATAAATATATATATATATATATATATATATATATATATATATATATATATACATATATATATATATATATATAAATAAATATATATATATATATATATATATATATATATATATATATATATATATATATATATATATATATATATATATATAAACCACTGAAGAACGCATGAGATCGGGGAGAGAATCCTTAAATCAAAAAATGGATCCCACTGTTAGGGGATTTCTATGAATTAGTGTAAGACCCAGGTTCAGATTTTTTTTTTTTTTAAATTACTTTATTTTTCTCATTGAACATACTTTATGGCACAGTAGGAACTTCAGATAGTTGTGGTTGGTCATATACAACACGATGTTTAAAAAAAAAAAAAAAAAAACGTTTTTTTGGCCATAATTCTTCATCCGTATTGGTTGTGAGTGATATCGACCTGCGAGACCTTACTCAGTTCATTGTGCGCTGCAGTCGGTTGAGGATGCATTTCATCATAGCTCTTTTCCTTGTGGTATTTCTGAGATTCCCTCGGGTCGAGCTTGACCCATCAATACCTAATTATGATAAGTTGTGTAATATCAAATTTTTATATAATTATCGAATGTGCAGTAGTGTTTAACCGTGTATAAAAAAGGATTGTTGTAAAGTGTTTATGAATATGTTCTACCCAGTATGTTTTTTATAAAATAGCTTATAATTTCTCCTGTTTTTGTAAGATTGTACCTTTATGAAAACTTAATTATTATCATTATTTTATATTTTCTTTAATTGCAAAACAATCTATAAACTTCATTCTAGCTACCATAATATTTTTTCCGCAAATCCTCGAACAATTATATAAGCAAATGACTCGCTGATACTGACATATCTTTCTCTATTTCAGGTAGCAGATTTGACCTTCCAAGGTGGTGTGGTTGGCGGCCATTTTATGAGCATATCCGACACAAGCTGGCATAGCTCTATGTATTCTTCTTTTTTTTTTTATAAAATTTTAGATATTTTCATGCATAAATACCATGCTTAGCAATGGATATAAAGATTTGTCCTAAAAAATTTCCTGATATAGATCACCAAAATAAATAAGTAAATGAAAAAAAAAAATAAATTAGCTCTTTATAAAACATTCAATAACATCAAAGGGAAGATTCTTTTACACACTTTCTTTGTATGATAATAATACAATATCCAGTTAGAATTTCAGCCCCTAACTATGTCATTTACCTACCTCAAAAAAAAAAGTTGAAAAGAGGATAGATGTTTTAGCCAAAAACACATACACTTTTTTTCTCATTTCAGGAAATGCTCCCTTGTGATTCCTCCCCCACTCGTTGGATCTCAGCAAATGGTACATAATCATCATAGAATAAGTTCTTAGAATAGTTATAGTTTATTTCTATATTTTGATTTTAGGCTAATTTTTATTCAAAGTAATTTTTTATACTTATTTTTAAAATTTATTTGTAATAAATATTTATTTTAGACTTAGCTTTCATTTACTTTTTTTTGGAAAAAGAGAATATTCTTCGAAGTTTTTTAATAGTAAAAGGTTATAAATTGCTTTGTAATTGAATTAATTAAAGATTTTTTTTTTTAGAACTTAGGTCAGGGTCGACCCATCGATACCTAATTAAGGTGGTCAAATAACGATACATATCAAGGGTTAAAACATTGGCAGATAAATCTTGCTCAGGAATTTGTTCGGTTTCTATGAAATATTTTGTTTGGGAAACAGTTATCCTTGAAATATTGTTTCAAAAAATCAATCCATTATGGAAAGATGTCTATTCAGAGGAAAGAGAAAATGCCCTATAAATTAGAGTTGTGATGGCATTACACTTAAAATTATAAAAAACAAAAGCTAAAAAAATTGGTGCCTAAACCAATGAACGTCTTTTTTTCTGAAAACGCTAGTTTCTAGGCGAGTCTGCCTCTTGTAATGTTAATATTAAGATATGGTAACTTGTTATGTTCTTCATGTTTGATAGTGAAATTAATATTTCGATTGAAATTGTCAATGAAATTAAAAAATGTGGCAGCATGTTCCTTTTGCTTATAAGTATTATCTACGTAGCGTTTATAAAATATAGGTCTGAATAGCAAAGGACATTGATCTAAAAACTTTTCATCAATATGGCACATAAATATATTACCTTCAATCTTAAAGATGAATGCTCTTTTAAGTTTTGTTACAAATTATCTAGACTCATCTGGTAGCTTCTTTATTCTTTGAATTGTAACATAATACACATTTTTGTTTGCCTATTCCTCTCTGCCTTTATATTATTGATTAAAAAAAATGTAACTGAAAAAATATCCTTCTTGATTTTTAAATATAAACTACTATTCTGATACAATCAGACTTATATGAAAACAATTGAATCATATCACGCAGAGCAACCAAAATCTCACAAATGATTTACTTAGGATGAAAATAACAAAATGTGAGGTACAGTTTACTTTTATAAACAAGAGAAGAGACCTCAGAATATTGTTTTGACCTAAACCAACAAACCTTGCTTACTCGAGAGAGACAAGTGTTTGAAACTCTCAGCATCTCTGTCATGACGAGACAATCCCAGAACCCCAAGGAACGGAAAAGAAACAGCTATTTCTTTACTCTCCTAAATTTTAAGATGAGTTTGAGGGATCCATTTTTAATGGTATGGTTTACGCTTTATGTTCCTGGCGGCATGAAGGAAAGTGTGTTTTCATATTTCAAGGGGAATTTCATGATCTTAATATAGGAATAATTTTATGATATTTTACGGTAATTTTTCATTGTTACTCAAGGGAGGATGTTTATTCGTAAAAAAAAAAAAAAAAAAAAAAAAAAAAAAAAAAAAAAAAAAAAAAAAAAATAAAAACATTTACTTTACAAATGACTTCATTGAATGGGAATAACTTCGTCGAGGCCATTTATATAAGTTTTTCATAGGGCATACTTGATTTTGTACGGCCACCCACCTCTCTCTCTCTCTCTCTCTCTCTCTCTCTCTCTCTCTCTCTCTCTCTCTCTCTCTCTCTCTCTCTCTGTCAGTCATTTTGAAATACTAGTAGAAAATATAAAACGAATCGACGTCCCAGTTAGATTATTTTCATAATCCTTATGCAGTTTCAGGAGTGAAGGTAACTCAAGGAAAAAAAAATAAATAAAAAAAAATAAAAAAAAAAAACCCTCATTGACGTTATTTAGAAGTTCATCAGCCATTCTCTGTTATAGCGCTGCGTGACGGTCCTGGATATGGTTAATGTCACACCAAATTCTTCATGGATTCTACGAGACAAAATATCCCCCAAAACACTCTCTTATTCGAGTGTGAGTGTTGGGTAATCTACTTTGCCGTTCCCGACGGTAGGAATACAATTTCTGTTTCAGAATGATCGATCTTTCAAAACAAAGCTTTAGATTTAGAGCTTACTTTATTTTTTACAAAATAATAAACTCTTTTAATCAATTCAGATAGATCTATCTTCATATAATACCTTTTTTCGATCAATAACTTGAGAATGAGTATGATCAAACATATGTCCTATTTCTTATTGATATTCGAAGTTAAATTTACCCTCAAAATTGGATATATCATGTCAAAAACTGTCCAAAGAATATCGTATTGCGCACACTTGATATTCTTATTACCTGAGTAGATAATGCATCATTTTTCTCTCTTCAAAGTCAATCATGATTGCAATATTCATAACAGCTGTTGTGAGTCAAAAATTAATACCACTAGGGTTGAATAGATAGCCGCAGTTATACCATTATGGTGGGACCTAAAACAGTATGGAGTTCGTAATCCGACTGTCAAAATATATTAATAATTTATGATTTCTTCTTTTCTTTATTACCTTTGAATATGCCAGAACATTTCTCCGAAAAGAGTGTTCAGTACTAAATTTTGTCTATATGTTTCCGATGAACGTACAGAATGCATGAACATTTTTATACTCAGACGGCTCACTCACCCTAGCTTGTCCTTAAGAATATCACCCAAATTCAGTAGGTTGGCCGAGGCCAGGGCACCAGCCACCCGTTTAGATAATACCGCTAGAGAGTTACAAAGTCCTTTGACTGGCCAGACAGTACTACAATGGGTTCTTTTCTCCGGTTACAGTTTATTTTCTCTTAGCCTACACACACACACACACACACACAAACACACACACACACACCGAAGAGTCTGGCCTATTCCTTACATATTCTCTTCTGCCCTCATACACCTGACAACACTGAGATTACCAAACAATTCTTCTTTACCCAAGTGGTTACTACACTGTAATTGTTCAGTAATTGTTGATAATGGTAGAAGGGACTCTTCAGCTGTGTAAGCACATCCTTCTGGAGAAGGACACTCCAAAATCAAACCCTAGTTCTCTAGTCATCGGTATTGCCATAGCCTCTGTACCGTGGACTTCAACTGACTTAATAATAATAATAATAATAATAATAATAATAATAATAATAATAATAATAATAATAATAATGATAATAATAATAATATTTTAGATAGATATGCAACAGCCTTTAAATTATTTGTTTAAAGGATCCTTTAGCCACTTGTTACAGGTACTCTGGGAAATTTACCATGAAAATATCTATATTCAGGAAAGGGTTCATCGGTTTTGAAGGCATTCCATCTCTCACAGATATTTCCTAGAATCCACAAGAGATTGACAAATTAGGATTAAGGATAAAATTCGGCAAAAACTTTGAACAATGGGAAATCATTCATTTCTACTGGTCGTGCGGAATTGTATTTAAAATTTAATAATAATTTACTCTATACAGCAATTTTTTTCTTTTCATTCTTGTAAGGTCCACATAGTGAAGAGGTTGGCTTCTGAGAAATTTGCGTTGTAAAATAGTAAAGCATAAAAAACTGCTCCAACGAATATTCAGATACCTAGTGCCCCCGACATCAGGAGGCTTCAAATTCTGTAGACCCTACTGATCAGCAGGAGAAACCTATCTTCAACACAACGCCGGAAATATTTCTCCTACCAAACTGGTGAATGAAAACCACCCCAACGACTATGATCAGCCATATTAATTATGACAACACTGACAACGGCTGCAACAATAAGTTGAACAGCATGTAGACTGGAACGGAACCTTTCCCAGCTAATTGGAGAGCAGAATCCTCTAACTAGGAATTTGACACGTGTCTGATCCACGACCGTCTCACCTGGCTCATTGCTTGGCCAAGAGCGAGTCTCCCGACACTTATATTATCTTCTCCCACAGGGCCTTCCTAGACAATAGGACCTACCTGAATTCATATATATATATATATATATATATATATATATATATATATATATATATATATATGTATATATATATATATATATATATATATATATATATATATATATATATATATATATATATATATATATATATATATATATATATAGAGCCACGAAGCTTAATATTCAGTGGATCTCACATGAAGTCTTACTCTTTCCATCTAGCTCCTGGTCTTAAAGACTGAGCAAGGATGATATATCATCTTGAAGCCTGCCATTACAGGCAATAGTACCTAAATGCAACCTTGTATGTTACTATATAAAGTATGTACAATACTATGCCTACAGACCCAAGCTACTTCACCAGACAATGTTTTCCAATGATGGAGTCATTGACCACAATATAATTTTTCACGATATCACATATGACTGCATAGACTGTGTGTGGTTCTCAGTAGCCGATCTAAAAGTATTCAATTCAGACAAGCAAGATACCTGTCTCTCTGACCACCATGAGAACCTCCAAGCAACGCCTCAAGCTGTCCACTCAAGCTCCATCCTGACATTCTAAAGGGCAGGCTTTCCACAACTGCCACCTGCATGGTTTAAGAGAGAGAGAGAGGAGAGAGAGAGAGAGAGAGAGAGAGAGAGAGAGAGAGAGAGAGAGAGAGAGAGAGAGAGAGCTTTCTTTCATTCCTTTTACAGTTGTATTCTGAATTTTGTATTATCTTATACTTTGTAAAGAACAGCAAAATATAGGATATATTCGGATCAATTTGCTTCTGATTATATTACCTTTTTCATTTATATTCCATAATATTTTATTTAATTAATCAAACCAGCCTTGTAACTGAGGTTTAGCTTGCTGTAATTGGAATATGATTGGATACTGACCCTCTATCATGTTTATTGCATCATATTTCCACTCGAGATACAGACATATAAATTGCTTTGTATCAAAACACCACTGGGAGGTAATTGGTCCAATCAAAAGTCAAAATTGAACTGGGTTAAAATTTTTAATTGAGATCGCTAGTCATTGCAGTGATGGATTATTCATATTTTGATGATTAAAACAAAGCACTATATTCCATATATTCCAGTATTGTGGGAAATACATCTGTTTCACTTCATTAAACCAGCAGTTTTAAGTATTCATGAATAATCTTGCAATGTTGAGATGTTAGGAAAGGAAGAAATGCATCAAATTAGCAGTCCACAAATGACATGCATCTTGCTCAATCTTAATGCAAACTATTATGGAAAAATAATTCCTGGAAAAACGGTAACTCTCCTTCATTATCCTTCTATTTGCATACTGTCCTTCATTACTCTTCAGATCAAATTTCTTGCTGAAAATGAATTAATATTTGTCTTCAGAAACACTGGCAGTGAACTAGATTTGTATAGGAAATCGCAGAGTTCCTTAAGGATTAGTCAAGTCACCAACGATCTCTCGTTTATTACGTTCAGAGGAATAAAAAGTGGTTTTCCATTCAAAGATATTTTAGAAAAATTAGATAAAGTAAGCACAATGATGAACCTATTCTAGTAGTGATCAGCCAAACACTCTTAGAATTCAACTTATTAGTTGGCTTCTTTAGGAAAATCTCTGTAATGAAATTGTAAATCTATATCAAGAATCATTTCTCAGTTATGCTCCTAAATATATATTTTTTTTCTCATATTTTTTCCTTATCTTTCTTTTCTATGGTGTATAGAGCCATTCGCCTTCAACCTTAACCTGTAAAACATAAATAAGATATGACTTATGTCTCTCTTATTTTAATATAAAATTCTCTTAATATGTGTCCAAAGTCTAATTTATAAGTTGCATTGTTGTTGTTTTTTTTTAGACTTAGGTGACCTGGAGAAGAGTCCATATTCAAATTATAATTCAAACACAAAACATTTATTGACAAACATCAATAAACATCCAACAAAATTTTTTTCAGCAGAATACAGGCAATAAAAATTGTAACGAAAAAGTAATTCTTTAAATAAAACAAAACTAATTTATACAAGAGAAAATTTTACACTAAATGAAAATTATATTTAGCAAATGTTCAACAAATCAATTATATTCTTGTCAAACTATAAATCAGGCTTTATACAAACGAAAATTTTATAATATACTATAACCAAATTGTTATCTTTAAAAAGAAAATAATTAAACTGGGCGGTATAATGCACAAATTGTCCCTACCCTTATTTTGAGTGGGTAACTACCACTTATTTTTTTTTCTTTTTTTTTTTTTTACCTTAGGTGACATTAGTATTTTCATTAACATACAAATAATGTCTCATACTTAAGCTCCACTCTTCCAAAATCTATAGACCCTTTTCTGTTCCCCAAGTTTCTCGTTTCATTTGCATTCCTCTTTTTATTCCGTTAAGACTGATAGAGCTTTCTATGCCATTGCAAGGTTTTCGCATGGCCTTCTTAGCCAGATTGTCAGCAACTTCATTCAATAGAATACCAATATTAGATGGAACCCGAAAGAACTTTACAGTTATTCCTTTCTCATGAAGTCGACAAACCAACCCTTTACAGAGAGCAACCACCTCGCTACTTGTTGGTGTTTTGCTATTTAAAGCTAACAAGGCACTCTGAGAGTCAAAAAATAGAAACATATCTTTCATTGTATTAACAACCATTTAATGACCATCGTGTATAGCATGTAACTCTGCTACCGTAGATGATGTTTCATCTTCAATCCTCTTAGACAACATTTCATCGACAATAGGATCATTTTCATAATATTCACGTACAATTACACAACAACCAACTTTATTACCATGTTCAGATCCATCACAATATAAAAGAATGGTATTACACTTAGGTAACATATTTAATTTACTATAAAAAAGTGTCTTAAACTCGAACCTTTGACACTCGCTCCTTTCATAGTTTAACTTACATATACATATATTTAACCTGCAACATAACCATGGCTTTGGGCATATTACTCTTTACATTTGAACACAGTATTTGATACCGTCATTTTATAAGAATTCTCTATAGCTTTCTCAGATGACAAATAAGTGTATTCGAGATTCTGTAATTACAAGACATTATATCAAAGGCCTCTTTTAAAATCTCATCCCCCCTCCATATATATACTTTAGACAACTGCTTCACACACCATTTCTTGAACTATCCTAGAGATACTTGGAAGATTCAACTCCATTACCATGAACTCGATACGTTTGCTCATGGTACTGTACAACCTAGTATTATGCGCATTGCTTTATTTTGTATTATATCCAACTTCTCTAATTCTCTTTCCGATTAGCAAATTACCACTAGGGCTGCATAATCAATAATTGAACAAACCGTGCTTTTGTACAACATTCTCAATACAGGTATAACAGATCCATTGCCTCGGTTAGCCAATACCTGCAATGGTCTCAATCTTGTCAGACAAATATTTCTAACATAATTGACCTCATCCATACTTTTTTGAAAGCCAATTTATATTCCAAGATATTTATAACTTCCTACCATTTCCAACTGTTTTTCATTAAATGATATATCATTTCTAATTGGAGAACGTGATTGAATTTTACTTAACTAATCCCATCTGTAAGCATAAATGGTGCTTTTCCAATATGTGATCTACCGAAGGTTTGTGATCTACTATTGATCTACTATTCATGGCATTTGATCTACTAAGAAAAAAAAAGTCGACAAAATGAAAAAAAAAAATGTTATTTACTACTGTATATATAATGAGAAATTTAAAAAAGGAAATAATAGACATTTAACGATAGCAAAAATGGAAAAAGGTAAAAATCAAGACATTTAACGATAGACCTCTCTAATATCATTTAAAAAGTCATAATATAAATCTACAGATTCTTTTCTCATCATTCTATAACAGTATTCATCCAAATGTGACTGAAGCATATGTTTAGCGGTACCTCTCATCCTTCGCTGATGGTTAACAGTTTAGTGTACAAATCCATGAGAATTCAAGGTGCTATAAGCCGGCCACTCGTCTTAATGTATTACTGATCCTTGTGCACACTCACGAATTATTATTGGTATAAGTGTATTTCTGTCTCGACGATCAACATAAAAATAACGATAGTCAAGACCTTTCTTTAAAACCGAACACCCAAGGGCCGTCTATCCTGTTGCCGTGATTCCTATAATTTTCAATTTCTGCTTCACTGTCTGTTGATTCTGGGTCAAGATTACCTTGAAGTAGTCTTTCACGTTTATATTTCCTCCTGCCAGCAAATCTAGCTTCATCTATCTGTATTAGCTCTGCAGTAGTCCCGACCATCTGACCTTTTTGTTGTACTATGTTAGTACAAACATCACGGCACATGTTATACCAGTCAACTAGTGTGGAACGAGATCGCCCAGTGATAACTTCAGCATATTTTTATAGTGGTTTCACACACACAAAAATACACAATATCCAGAATCTGACATCAGAAAAGTTTGCAATTCGTCTTATTATCTAAATACGAGTAATGAAAAAAAACTGTTTCCAGTTCAAACACTTTTAACAGTTTGACATCCTTTCACTGAACATCTCATTAGCGGAACAAAACTTCCTTTCACTTTAAGTCTTTAATTTTTCATAAAACTTCCGCACCTATCACAATTGATGGCAACAACTTCAGGATCATCCAATAAATTATTTTCACCCAATCTTATTATTAGACAGTTTTTGTACAAATAAGTTTAACCATATACATTTAGACCTAACAGAGGACAAATGTCAAGTCTTTACTACTTAATAAACTTAGTGAATAGATCAAACTGATTTGTTATATATATATATATATATATATATATAAAAATTTTGTATATTGGTATATATATATATATATACATATATATATATATAGATTTCGAATACTGGTTTATATGTATATATATATATATATATATATATATTCATATATATATACATATATATATATATATATATAATTTTTTTTATCTTTTTTATACATATATATATATAAATATATATATATTATATATATATATATATATATTGTATACTGTTATATATATATATATATATATAAATAAATATCGTTATTATTATTATTATTACTATCCAAGCTAAAACCCTAGTTGGAAAAGCAAGATGTTATAAGCCCAGGGGCTCCAATAGGGAAAAATAGCCCAGTGAGGAAGGGAAATACGGAAATAAATAACTGAAGAGAACAAATTAACAATAAATCATTCTAAAAAATGTAATGTCAAAGAGATATGTCATATATAAACCATTAATAACGTCAAAAACAAATATGTCATATATAAACTATAAAAATACTCATGTCAGCCTGGTCAACAAAAAAACATTTGCTCCAATTCAACAACCCGATTAGGAAGATCATTCCACAACTTGGTAAACAGCTGGAATAAAACTTCTAGAGTACTGCGTAGTATTGAGTCTTATGATGAAGAAGGCCTGGCTATTAGAATTAACTGCCTGCCTAGTATTACGAACAGGATAGAATTGTCCAGGAAGATCTAAATGTAAAAGATGGTCAGAGTTATGAAAAATCTTATGCAACATGCATAATGAACTAATTGAACGACGGTACCAGAGATTAATATCTAGATCAGGAATAAGGAATTAAATAGACAGTAAGTTTCTGTCCAGCAAATTAAGATGAGAATCAACAGCTGAAGACCAGACAGGAGAACAATACTGAAAACAAGGTAGAATAAAAGAATTAAAACACTTCTTCAGAATAGATTGATCACCGAATATCCTAAAAGACTTTCTCAATAAGACAATTTTTTTGTGCAATTGAAGAAGACACAGACCTTATATGTTTCTCAAAAGTAAATTTGCTGTCAAGAATCACACCTAAAATTTTGAAAGAGTCATACAAATTTAACGAAACATTATCAATACTGAGATCCGGATGTTGAGGAGCCACCGTCCTTGACTACTTACAATCATACTTTGAGTTTTGTTAGGATTCAACTTCATACCCCATAATTTGCACCATGCACTAATTTTAGCTAAATCTCTATTAAGGGATTCACCAACCCCAGATCTACATTCAGGGGATGGAATTGATGCAAAGAGAGTAGCATCATCATCATATGCAACAAGCTTATTTTATAGGCCAAACCACATGTCATGTGTATATAGTATGAAAAGTAATGGGCCAAGAACACTACCCCTGTGGAACACCGGATATCACATTCCTATACTCACTATGGTGCCCATTAACAACAACTCTTTGAGATCTACTACTTAAGAAATCAATAATAATGCTAAGAAACGACCCACCCACTCCCAACTGTTTCAGTTTGAAAACAAGGGCCTCATGAGTAACACGGTCAAAGGCAGCACTAAAATCAAGGCCAATCATACGAGCTTCCCGACCACAATCAAGGGATTTCTGTACTACATTGGAGATTGTAAGAAGGGCATCACATGGTCCAAGGCCTTTACGAAAACAAAATTGCAAACTAGGGAATAGATGATTACCTTCAGCAAACCTATTAAGACGTTTTGCCAGAAGACGTTCAAAAACTTTAGATAATATGGGAGTTATGGAAATTGGGCGGTAATCAGTGGGA
>NC_090747.1:55500916-55504539 GCF_036898095.1 Palaemon carinicauda | reverse complement strand
GGCCGCTCATGAATGGCAGGGGCAAGGAACAGTGACATTGCGCTATCGAATAGGACAATGCCCTAGAGACTAACCATATATAAATATGATGAGCGCCCAAGAACCCTCTCCACCCATGGTAGGACCAAGGAGGGCCATGCAATGGCTGATGAAGACTCAGCCATGTAGGTCTAGGTCTTCCAACTCTTCTAGTGCCTTGTGGAGCCAAGTTAAACGTTTGGTGAACTGATATATGCATATGCTTAAAAAACATTTTTAGAAATCCTATTTACTTTCTCTTTATATATATATATAATTATTAACATTATTATTATTATTATTATTATTATTATTATTATTATTATTACTATTATTATTAATAATAATAATAATGATAATAATAATAAAACTAATAATAATAATAATAATATAAATAATAATAATAATAATAATAATAATAATAACGTTTATTATTCTATTTCCTTCGCCAGGGTTAAAATCGTAAAAAAAAATCGGTGCTGTGGCCAAAGGTGTTCATCTCCTCTCTCTCTCTCTCTCTCTCTCTCTCTCTCTCTCTCTCTCTCATAGGAAAAGTCAATATGTTCCCTCTCCTTTTTCTTAAGAGAAATTCCATCCACTCATCAGGATAGTAGTCTGGGACAGGCGATTCCTGGAAAATGTCTATTTTTTTTTTTTTTTTTTAATCTATACTTTTACTATTTCCGGTTTAAATTACTTGAGTCCTCCAAATCACCACCCAGGCGGCTATTCCAGAGAAATTAGATTTTTGAGCACACCTTTAATTACCTTCGCCAACGACGTTGGAAGGAGGTTGTGTTTTCATCCCTGTTTGTGTGTTTGTTTGTGAACAGTTTCCTGGTTACAATTTTAATCGTTGAGTAATGAAACTTGCAAAGATTAACTGGAAATAATTACATTTTGCCAGGTTAAGTTCAAAGGTCAAGGTCACTGTCAAGCAAAATGTCCAATTGACGTAATCAGCCATAAGTCTGGACATCTTTGTAACAGAGACTTCAAACTTAGTTCATATTTGAGTACATGAAATTCCACGCCAAGTGATATATGTTAAGGTCAGAAGTCAAGGTCAATGTCGAGAAAAAGGTCGAGAAATAAGCTTCTGGGTGGAGGTCTGCGCTCTGCTGAGTGCCCCTCTAGTTTCATAAGATATTACGTAGTTGAACTTCGGAGTCTTAAGGAAATATTCTACACTTGAGGACCAGATCCATTTTGGGGGACAAACAAAAAATAATGATTTTATAAATGATTTAACAACTTTGTTATAGAGCTTTTTCAAAAGAGATTAAGCTTTATTTTACAATAAATAGATTTCTGTCAATTATATAGATAATAATTAGAATAATACGAGTAAAACTAAGTAAAAGATTAATCTTGAATATAATTTATATATAATTCCCCCCAGCACAGAATCTATTAGTGCTAAGAAATTGTATTATAGTTAACCATAAGGGTTGTGGTGGCCGATGTGGTAACGTCCTTGCCTGGTGATCGCCAGACTGGGGTTCGAGTCCAGCTTAGATTCTTTAGTTGCTTTGGTCGCTGCAACCTCATGATCCTTGTAAGCTAAAGATGGGGGTTTTGGGGGAGCCTATAGGTTTACCTGCTGAGTCATCAGCGGCTATTGCCTGACCCTCCTTGGTCCTAGCTTGGGTGGAGAAGGGGCCTTGGGTGCTGATCATATCTATATATGGTTAGTCTCTAGGGAGTTGTCCTGCTTGCTGGGAAAATGTCACTGTCCCTTGCCTCTACCGTTCATGAGTGGCCTTTATACCTTTAAAACTGAAAATTTTTTTTTTTATAGTTTCCCATATTGTATAAAAATCTTACACGAGTGAACAGCAATTGCAGAGAGATTACTTATTGTTAATTATAAAGGAAATTCATCAAAATAGTTGTGGTGATTATTTTAAATATGGATTATATATATTATGTACTGTGGCTAAAAAGTTGGAATTTTTTATATACCTTAGTTATATTTTCTCTAAAACATACAACCATATCGATAAATTAGTCAAGCATTTCCAGTGATAAAATAACGTATAGGATAAAACAGATATAATGATAAAAAAGTTATGATAATAGAAAAGTTACTTAATATTGGTGACTATAACTAAACAAATTCACTTATTATTGAAGTTAGGTTATATATATATATATATATATATATATATATATATATATATATATATATATATATATATATATATATATATATATATACATACATATATATATATATATATATATATATATATATACATACATATATATATATATATATATATATATATATATATATATATATATATATATATATATATGTGTGTGTTTATATATATATATATATATATATATATATATATATATATATATATATATATATATATATATATATATATATATATATATATATATATTTTTTTTTTTTTTCTCTTCAGAGAATTAATAACAGTATTTTTTGTTGAAATTTTACCATGCATTTAAAGGGCTAGTTACCTCCGCCAACAAAGTTGGGAAGAGGTTATGTTTTGCCTCTGTATGCCCGTTTGTCTGTTTGTGAACAACTTCCAGGCCACAATTTTAATCATAGAGTAGGGAAACCTTCAGGTGTTAATTGTAATATTAAGACGTGGAAGTGATTCAATTTTAAAGTCAAAAGTCAAAGGTCAAGGTCAAGCAAAATGTCTACCGAATTAACCCTAAACTTCGCCCCCAAGTTCCCTAATGTTAGTCACAGAGACTTCAAATACGCCTATGGTCTATATTGATTCTTGGAAAGGCAACCTAGTTTCAATAAATAATCTGCCGTGGTGGAGGTCTGCACTCCCAGATGGCTTTTCTAGTTTTAGCCTGGTTTCAAATAAATTATCACACATCATAAATT
This sequence comes from Palaemon carinicauda, assembly GCF_036898095.1. Lineage (NCBI taxonomy): Eukaryota > Metazoa > Arthropoda > Malacostraca > Decapoda > Palaemonidae > Palaemon > Palaemon carinicauda. Next base: position 55,501,637 of record NC_090747.1, on the reverse strand, counting down.
CTGTAAAACGCAAAAGAAAAGAAGACATACATTGGGAAAATACATCTATGTTGTAATAAATTCTAACATTCAAATGTATACTTCGTAATAGGTCTGCATGCTGTATTAGGCTATATAGATAATATGTATAATGTATATATATATATATATATATATATATATATATATATATATATATATATATATATATATATATATATATATATACAAAAGTTTATGACAAAATGTATAGATACACATATATATAAGTATACAGTATATATATATATATATATATATATATATATATATATATATATATACATATATATATATAGTAAATCTATATATATATATATATATATATATATATATATATAAATATATATATATATATATATATATATATATTTATATATATATATATATATATATACATATATATATATATATATATATATATATATATATACAAACGCACACACACACTCACACACACACACATGTATATATATATATATATATATATATAAATATATTTATATATATGCATATATGTATATATATATATATATATATATATATATATATATATACACACATATATATATATATATATATATATATATATATATATATATATATATATATATATATATATATATATATATATATATACATACATGAATCACACACTTTCTAATATATTCTATTTTAATTATTTTATTATTTGTTTGGTAGT
>NC_090747.1:55493416-55495916 GCF_036898095.1 Palaemon carinicauda | reverse complement strand
TGAAACGGGGTTCGATTCCCAGCCGGTCAGATACTATTATCTTTGAGTGTTTTTGCCTCGAGACTATGATCCCAAGGTCAGTAGGAGAATCCACATATTAAAATATCAAAATATATGCCTTATTTGAAATATGAAAAAAAAGGGTTCAAATGTGCAAAATTTATTGTTAATCGAAATGCTACGTATAAACCTTCCAATTAGCCAGAATGGTGAAGAGTGGTTGATTTTAATTTTAAGTACAATAAAATTTAATTCATCAAGTATATATACACAAGAATTGTCATTTACTTTAATCTTTAATCGTGGCTGAATAGTATTGTCACTGTTGTACAAGCAACCTGGACCAAGGCTCGACTCCCAGCCGGTATGATGCTTTTGTCTTTGAGTGATTTCGCCTTGACACTTTGACCCTGAGGTCGGTAAGAAAATCCAGACATTAATGTATTACAATATATGGCTTATTTGAAATATATATATATATATATATATATATATATATATATATATATATATATATATATATATATATATATATATTATTGTACTACTTTTATAAGCACACATTGAGTATGTGTTGTTTAAGATGTTAAGTCTTGATAATGAAGTTCATCTTAGTAACTTTAAAAGTGATTTATTCTCTAAAAACAACAGTGTTAAACATCTCCATCACAGGAGTGGAGCTGGTTTGGTCGGATGACCAATTCAGGTGAAGTATAGATATGAACTGCTTAAATTATCGATATCACAGATATCGTATGCTTAGTTGTCTTAGCATTTAAACACAATGTGGAAACTTTACATTCTTTCTCGGAAGACACCTGCATCCGGTGACGACACAATCTTTCACACACTATGCATTTGTGTTGACGTTCAGAAAAATGTTACATTGCCGAGGCTGCAAAGTACATCCTGTTTATGATTTTATATGACTACAGCAAATCTCACGCTAGCATCTTCATCCACAATGACATATTACGTCATGTGTTTTAAACATGTAATAATTAACTATTTCATTTATTACATATATATATATATATATATATATATATATATATATATATATATATATATATATATATATATATATATATATATATATATATATATATAAACACGTTTTAATGTGCAAAATTTAAAATTAATCGAAGGCCAAATATAAACCTACCAATTAACTATGATGGTGAAGGTGGGGTTGATTTAACATTTAAGTACAAAAAACCAGAATTCGACAGGCATATATACAGAAGAATTGTCATCAACTTTTGTTTTTCAGCGTGGATAAATAGTATTGTCATTGTCATACAAGCATCTTTGAGCAGCGTTCGATTCTCAGCCGGTCAGATACTATTGCCCTTAAGTGATTTTGCATGGGGACTCTGATCGCAGGGTCGGTAAGAGAACCCAGACATTAATGTATAAAAATATATTGTTTACTTGAAATATGAAAAAACATGACTAATTGTGCAAACTTTAGAATATATATATATATATATATATATATATATATATATATATATATATATATATATATATATATATAAATATAATATATATATATATATATATATATATATATATATATATATATATATATATATATATATATATATATATATATATATATATATATATATACGGGAGCCGTTCAAAAGAGTGACAAATCATAAGAGTGACATAATGAACTTTCAGTTAGAAATAAAACAAAATTATAAGCCCTCATAGATTTTGTGCTATGCTATTTATAGAAGACCTGAAAAGTATTAATTTTTGATGTGTGTAAATAATATCAAATGAGTGACAAATAAAATTTTATTATTTGAATATCCTATAAATATACAGTTAGAATGTGGGTATAATTTTATTAATTGAACATGCCATCAAATCATTAAAAATCAAGCTTATTCTTTAATTTTCATCACTGGTAACATGTATGTTGAAGGGCATTTATGGTTGCAAGTTCAAATCAACTATTATAATATTTAGGCTTCAACTCAATTTCTTTTGTTTCTGATATAGAAATTAATAGTTCAAGCTTGGATGTATATACCTCCGGTGTTTTTCCAGGTAGTAGGGCATAAACAGGTGGAAACGTTTACCCATGAAACATATAGTGAATTGTATATATTTTAAGGAAAAGCTTAGGGCAAGTTTTGAGAGTTCCAAGAAGAAACCAAACCTGGGAGCTTGCTAATTTCCTTAGATCGTCGTCAGTTCCAAAACCAATAATTCTCATGTCTTCCTGTTGCATCTCGTTTTCACTAGCCGTGTCTTCATATTTTGTATCAAACAATAAAAAAGTTTTTTCTCTCCATTTCTGGTAGTCTTTAAAACTATGTGGGATCACTAAATCTGCAATGCACTCTGGTTATGATAGATGTTCTTATTTTACGGATACGACGAACTACTTGTTTCAATGCACTTGTTGAAGGCATTTCTATTGAGTCGCTAATGTTTACGGTGTGTCTGACATCTTGGACAATTGCGACAAGTAGCCTAATGC
>NC_090747.1:55463416-55468416 GCF_036898095.1 Palaemon carinicauda | reverse complement strand
TGTAAGATGGGAGTAAAAGAATGTCTTAATACATCAACCATACATCCACCCACCTACCACATCTCTCTCTCTCTCTCTCTCTCTCTCTCTCTCTCTCTCTCTCTCTCTCTCTCTCTCTCTCTCTCTGTATATATATATATATATATATATATATATATATATATATATATATATATATATTATATATATATATATATATATATATATATATATATATATATATATATATTGTAATGGAGTTAACGCATTCAATTTATTTTTTTATTTTTGCTCAACATTTGATTTCGCAATTTAAAGTAGAATTTTGCATGTTTTTGTCCAGTTTTGTTTACATGTCTTTTGAAGGCTGGACTAGAGTTGTTTTCCTCCCCTTCTCGGGAGGGCATGTTGTCAATCGAAGATTTCGGTACCTGGCCTCTTGCGGATTATGAATTCTACCCGCCGGGTCTTGAATTCCCCTTCCCCAGCTACGCTCGCTTCACGGAAGAGGCTCTGATTCGATTGGATAAGGTCCCATAGGAAACTGTTAATTTTCCTAAAGAACAGGCACAGTCTGTCTTGGTCTGCGTGTTCAATGAGTGGGACTGCTTGAACACAATGATTACGGCCTACAAAAGTTCATATACTATGTTTGTGGCCGATAACCAGACCCCTACCCCATGTGCGACCCAGATCATAGAGACGGTCTTTCAGGCTATCAAGGAAGAGAAGCCTTTACCTCACCTCAAGGAGACCGACTTACCCTCCCTTCTCTTTCCGGGAGACAGTGAAAGTTGGCGGAACACCCCAGCTACCTTCTCGGTAGGTAAGTTGAGCCCGGACTGTGCCTCGACGCAGTTCAGCAAACGGCTTCCTAAACTCCCGGAGTCTCTCATTAAATTGGAATTTGAGTCGAGGTGTAGATTCAGCAGATCCCTTAATTCAGTTGCCCTTTCTGAATTGACCGTCGCCACTTACAACGAGGAGGACCTCCTTAAGGTCCTCACTAAGTCACTTTTGCAAAACTTTATGGCTGACGCCTATGATTTTGCAAATGCTAGGACCCATTGTAGACGACACGTTCTATCCGAAGCCATGATTAGACACAAACTTAATAGGCTCATCAAAGCTCCAGTCTGGGGCCCGGATCTTTTCCCTGGGGACTTAGTTAACTCGGTCCTTAGCGAGGCAGCTACAGCCAACCAAAACCTCAAGGTTAGGTGGGGCCTGGTTTCAAAGAGGAGATATGAGCCTAGTAGTGCTCCAATTCGAGGTAGGAAGAGATTGAGGCCCTTCCAATCTTCCCAATTCAGGCAACCTCTGCAAGTGGTTCAACTGGTCTCAGTCCACGGAAGAACTACGTTCCTTCACAAAAGATCTGCTACTAAAGAATGCAATCCAAAGTATACGTCGCTTAAGATTTCAAGGACGCTTGTTGAGCGCGCCAAAGAAAGGCTCAGACAAACGGAGAGTAATCCTGGACCTGTCTCGTTTAAATTCCTTCATTCGTTGCGACAAATTCCATATGCTTACCGTCTCGCAGGTGCGGACCTTACTTCCCCGTGGGGCCGTCACCACCTCCATTGATCTTACAGATGCCTACTATCACGTTCCAATAGCAAGGCAATTTCGTCCTTTTCTGGGCTTCAAGCTAGGCAAACAAGCCTATGCATTCAAAGTGATGCTATTGGGGCTTAACATAACACCCAGAATCTTCACCAAACTAGCAGAGACAGTAATTCAAGAGCTTCAGACTCAGAGGATACAGGTAGTAGCCTATCTAGACGATAGCTAATCTTGTCAGACATTGCCCAGATTTCCCGCGTAGCAACGAACAAAGTCCTTACCTTCCTTCGGCAACTGGGATTCCAAGTCAACCTCGAGAAATCCCGCCTGGTCCCAGAGACCAAGTTTCAATGGCTGGGACTACAAGGGGACCTGTGCTCCCATACGCTGTGCCTCCCCAAAGCCAAGAGGAAGGTGATAGCGAGGAATAAAAAACAATTTCTCAGGGAAAAGTTGACCTTCCGAAGGAGCCGAGAGTGGATCCTTGGTTCCTTTCAGTTCGCCTCCGTGACAGACATCGTCCTGAGGTCCAAACTCAAGGACATAAACAGAGTGTGGCGCTCCAGAGCAACCGCAATACGCCGAGACAGACGTGCTCGCCTTTCCCCAACCCTGAGAAAAAGTCTGCAGCCTTGGACGAAGATAAAAAATCTTTCCAAGTCGGTTCCCTTACAACACAAGAAAGTCCAAGGGTTATGGTCACCTTTCTTCCAACAAATGCACGTCAACGTCCTAGAGGCCATGGCAGTCTTCCTCACTTTAAAACGTCTCAATCCAGCCAGGAATCTCCATATCAGACTGGTTCTCGACAGTGCAGTCATAGTACACTGCCTCAACAGAGAAGGCTCTAGATCAGCCCAAATAAACCACATCATGTTGAAGTTTTTCTCCATGGCGGCAATGCGCAAGTGGCATCTGTCAGCAGTCCATCTAGCAGGAGTCCGGAATGTGGTAGAGGACTCACTTTCCCGGACGACTCCGCTAGAGTCGGAATGGTCACTAGACAATCGATCTTTCCAGTGGATACTATCTCCAGTCCCAGGTCTCCAGGTGGATCTGTTTGCGACGAAATCCAATCGCAAAATATATTGTTACGTAGCCCCCAACCTGGACCCTCAGGCTTATGCCACGGACTCTATGATTCTAGATTGGAATACCTGGAAGACAATTTATCTGTTTCCTCCGGTGAATCTCCTGCTGAAAGTTCTGCACAAACTCAGATCCTTCAAAGGTCCAGTGGCTCTCGTAGCCCCCAACTGGCCCATGAGCAATTGGTTCCCCTTATTGCTAGAACTAGGTCTCCGCCCCCGGCGGATTCCCAATCCGGTGCTAACATAGACAGTGCAAACTTGCAATGTGTTTGCTTCCTCAAGGATTCTGAATGCCCAAACTTTATGGACTTCATGAAGTTCGCAGCCCAACGAGGTGCAAACATCGATCCTTTGAATACTATTTTTCTGGAATCTGACAAAAGGGAATCTACTCTCCGTCAATATGACTCAGCTGTCAAGAAATTAGCTAAGTTCTTGAAAGATTCCCAAGTTGAGAAAATGACGATGAACCTAACTGTGACATTCTTCAGAACTCTCTTCGAATCTGGCCTGGAAGCCAATACCATTACTACAATCAAGTCAGCCTTGAAAAAGATCTTTCATATTGGTTTTGACATTGATCTAACGGATTCATATTTCTCATCCATTCTGAGAGCTTGTGCCAGACTAAAACCTTCAACTGGCCCTAGCGCAGTTTCCTGGTTTTTGAACGATGTTCTTAAGCTAGCCTCTGACACCCCAAATGAATCCTGTAACTATATGGCATTATTAAGAAAGTCACTTTTTCTTTTGAGCCTCGCCTCGAGCTCCAGAATCTCAGAATTGTCAGCCTTATCTAGAGACCCTGGTCATATAGAGTTTCTCTCTTCGAGGGAGGTTCTTCTCTCTCCTAACAAAGTTTTCCTGGCTAAAAATGAAGACCCCCAAAACAGGTGATCTCCCTGGAAGATTGTTCCACTTCCTCGGGATCCATCCCTGTGTCCACTTACCACCCTGAAATCCTACTTAGGTAGAACTTCCACTACAACTACAGGGCCCTTATTTATTAGAGAACACGGAGGAACTATTACCCTTAAGGGAATCAGACAACAAATTCTTTATTTTTTTAAACAAGCTAATCCTGCATCATTCCCACATGTCCATGATATTAGAGCTGTGGCTACCTCAATTAATTTTTTCCACCATAGGAAATTTGATGAGCTCTCAAAATATACGGGTTGGAAGTCCCCTAAAGTTTTCAAGCGCCACTACCTAAAACCTTTAGAAGCTCTTAAATTTACCACAGTAGCTGCAGGGAATATAGATCCTCCTGAAGGTACTGAGTCCTAATCACAACGTCTTGCTCTGTCCTCTTTCCCTCCTGCCTGGCTTACCTGTTGTTCCTACCTGTTTTGTTACTCTACACCCTTATGGTGTATTATTTTATTATTCAATTGTTCAATTTCACGAACTGTTTTGATTTCACTTGTTCTTGAAGCCCCGAGCTGATTTTATTTTGCATTTTTGATTATCAAGCTGGATTCCCACTATTCATATCTATTGAATTTTACCTAGGGGTTTCATTATTGATTGTTTACCATGTCTATTTATCACTGTCATATACATGTTATTCTAATTTTACGGGTTTCCACATCCCTCTTTTTTTATATTAAAGTCATCAGCTCCGTTATTTTTTGTTATTCCCTCTTCAGGTAGTTAGCCATATTGGGTCCCCATTCTCTGGTCCCTCCCTGATTGGGCCCCAATCTGGGGTGCTATAGGGAGTGACGTCACTAGCGTGGGACTGCTAGTAGTAGTAGGATGTTGAACGGCACCTCGCTGTTCTGGGATATTGACAGGAGATATCTAAATGGTGCGAGGCCTCTGGTTGTGATTTATTCAGCGCCCCAGTATTATACAGACACCTTATTAAGGTGAGCGAGGTGGGTTCAACCTAGCATTCCTATACAAATTTTTCTCTTGTAAATTCATAGCAGTTTTTACCTTAGAAATGATGTTAAAGGAGCATTTCACTGGGCGGCACGGGTCTCTCGCCCAGAAATAGATTTTTCCTTCGTCAAAATCCCTTTTTTAACCCCCAGGGGACGCTTAAGACTCGTACTCCAGACGTGCGTCACTTGCATTACACACAGGTCCTTAGTGCATGCTTAGTACTCTTCCCGTATGTGCCGTACGCCATAATTTTCCCACGCATACATCTCACGACACTTGCGAACCATGCGGTACCCTTGCGTTACACGTACTTCACCCGTACTGCACATTCAATACACTCACTACCAATTACATCGCAAGAGTTCATGGCTACGACTGAAAAATTCCCAGACACGTACGGCTAAGAAATTCGTACGGGGATTTGTGCCCAATGCCTTAAGGTAAGCACTTATGCGCAATATATCCCCATCC
>NC_090747.1:55435916-55458416 GCF_036898095.1 Palaemon carinicauda | reverse complement strand
ATTTATATATATATATATATATATATATATATATATATATATATATATATATACATATATATACAGTATATATATATATTTATACATATATATATATATATATATATATATATGTATATATATATATATATATATATATATATATATATATATATATATATATATATATATATATATATATATATATATATATATATATATTATGTATTTATATTTATATATAGATACACACACACACACACACACACATATATATATATATATATATATATATATATATATATATATATATATACATATATATATATATATATATATATATATATATATATATATATATATATATATATATATATATATATATAATGGATTTTGAGCGAAGCGAAAAATCTATTTTTGGGTGAGATGGCCATGTCGTCCTGATGGAAGTTCCTATAGGGTAGCTTCCTAGGGTATATTACAACTACGGCGATATTCCCAGAGAATTTACCTTAAGGTACCAGAATTCTAACTCCTGGAGCGAGTATCCCTCGTGAAAAGGATATCGCGACATATCAGAGGACGTATTCTAGACAATCACATGGCAATCTACAACCTGAACAGAGATTTCGTCTCGTAGGAGGTGATTGACGAGATACGAATTCGGGAAAGAAAAAGGGGAGCCGCTCCCAAGGCTTCCCTATCCCCCGATTCGTATGCGTGCCTGGCGCCAATCCTGGCGCCATCTGTATTCCTTGTAGCGTACACGAGGTGCTACAGATACTGTATGTAGGGAGGGGTCCTACAGCCCTTTCTTAGAAAGGCAAGGGCGGGTCCATCAGGAAGACATGGCCATCTCACCCAAAAATAGATTTTTCGCTTCGCTCAAAATCCGTTTTTTGGGCTCAAGCCATGTCGTCCTGATGGAAGTGTACCAGAGCATTACTGTATCTGTGGATTCTCAGAACGTGCCGTACTCCCCGGAGGTAATTTATTCCCGGTCAACTAGACCTAGAGACCTAAGATGTTACCGTTATACATCTTTTCAACTAACTATAAACTATGTTAGAGCTTCCTGCCCCCTACAGGGAAGAGTCCTACTAGACTCTGGAAAGTCTCGAAGAGTACATATATCTATGTATTATTATTATTATTACTATCCAAGCTACAACCCTAGTTGGAAAAGCAAGATGCTATAAGCCCAGGGGCTCCAACAGGGAAAAATAGCTCAGTGAGGAAAGGAAATAAGGATATAAATAAATGAAGAGAACAAATTAACAATAAATCATTCTAAAATAAGAAACAACATCAAAACAGACATGTCATATAATAAACTATCAACAACATCAAAAACAAATATGTCATAAATAAACTATAAAAAGACTATGTCTGCCTGGTCAACAAAAAAGCATTTGCTCCAACTTTGAACTTTTGAAGTTCTACTGATTCAACCAGGCCGGCTAATATAGTGGTCTCGCCCTATATTAAGTAAAGCATAGTTTGTATAGAACCACTGCGTCAATATATTGACCAGTAATCCGCACAATACTTGTATTGGACAAAGGTTTATATCCGCATAGGAAGAAACTAATAAAACCGCCCTCGTCCCTTTATGGGACGGAGTCCTCCCATTAGGGGACTACATAAACCAATGCAACATAGCTTGCATAACAGAACAATTCTATCAGAATTATTCCAGATAAGATACATAGAATTAAAATGCTCAATTATACCAATAAATTGACACAGGTGAAAGAGACGCAAGGTTCTCCAGAACAAGTTTATTGACAGATAATAAACAGACAGGTTAACAACAAATATATATATTTATATAAAAGAGGATAACCCAAAACTTTAAGCATAAGTATGATAGTAAACAGAACTTGTTTATCTGAAAGAAAAACCATTAAACACCACTTTAATAAGATACCAAGGTATAAAGTCATAAAAGTCTGTATTCCTTTCGGAATCTAGAAGTCTCTTGACAGAGCCCTCTATCTCCTTCCTTTTCTTCATCGGGATGGAGAAACTGTGTGACAAAAGGTCCCAGTGGATTCCCAGCCACTGGAACTTTTGGGATGGAGAAAGTCGAGACTTTTTTCTGTTGATCTTGAAGCCTAGGTACTCTAGGAACTGGATCACCTGACTGGAAGCTTGCAAGCATTCGGTCTCGGATGCTGCCCACACCAGCCAGTCGTCCAGGTAGGCTACTACCTGAATTCCCTTTAGGCGTAATTGTTTGAGAGCTGCGCTCGCAAGCTTCGTGAAAATCCTTGGGGCTATGTTTAGCCCGAATGGCATGGCTCTGAAGGCGTACAGTCTCCGTTGTAGCCTGAACCCTAGGTAGGGGGAGAGTCGACGGCTGATTGGAATGTGCCAATAGGCGTCTGACAAGTCTATAGAGACTGAGTATGCCCTCTTGGGCAGTAAGGTCCTTATGTGTTGCAGTGTTAGCATCTTGAATTTGCAATTCACTATGAACTTGTTGAGTGGCGACAAGTCCAGAATGACTCTGAGTTTTTCCGAGTCTTTCTTTGGAACACAAAACAGCCTCCCTTGGAATTTGATGGACTTCACCTTTCGGATCACATTTTTCTCCAACAGTTCTTGAACGTACTCCTCTAAAATGGGGGTGGAGTGTTGGAAAAACCGAAGGCACGGGGGTGGAGTGCTGTACCAGCTCCAACCCAGTCCATTCTTGAGTAGGCTTTGGGCCCAGGGATCGAAGGACCAGCGATCCCAAAATTTCATCAGTCTCCCTCCTACCGGTATCATTTCACTTGGACTGCCGTCCTGAGGTCTTGCCTCCCTGACCACGACCACCTCTGAATCCCCTTCCCCTTGAGGGGCGCCTAGACGAGCCTCTGGCTGCTCCTCTAGGTTTTGCACGAAAGGAAGAAGACTGTCCTTCGAACGTTGGGGTGAATGTGGTTGACTGACCTGGCACAGCCTGGGGTACCCACTGAAAAGTAGTCGGGGTTTGTGCCACCATCTGGGGCACTGGAGGCAAAGGCAATTGCAGTTGCTGTTGCTGTCTATAAGGCTTGGCTGGCCGAGACGGTAGCCTAGTCCTCATATTCTTCCTCTTTGGTTGAGGACCCTCATCCGGGGAAGATTTTCTTTTGATAGCCAGGCCCCACTTCTGGAGAAGGTTTCTATTCTCCACGGCGGCCTTATCAACAACCTCTTTGACCACATCGGTAGGGAAAAGGTCTTTTCCCCAAATGTTGGAGGAGATTAACTTCCTTGGCTCGTGTCTCACCGAAGCCCCGGTGAACACGAACTCCCTGCAAGCTCTCCTTGCCTTGACGAAGCCATAAAGGTCCTTCGTCACTGTGGCTAGGTGAGACTTAGCCACTACCATGAACATTTCATGGACCTTAGGGTCACTTGCCATCGTCTCAAGAGTAGTCTGATGAGACATTGAGGCAGCCAGTCTTTCTTTTGTCTCGAACTCTCTTCGTAAAAGAGATTCGGACAGCTTGGGGAGGTCCTCGCCGAATTGCCGTCCGGCAATATCAGCCTCCAACTTTCCCACTGAGAATGTCAGATGGACATCCTTCCAGTCTTTGTGGTCCATAGGCAGAGCCAGCGACAAGGGTTTACACTCCTCCAGGGAGGGGCAAGGCTTGCCGGCCTCGACTGCCTTTAGGACAGCCGCAAACCCTTTCTGTAAAAAGGGGAAGGCTCTATCAGGAGAGGACACAAAAGAAGGGAGCTTCTTGCTCAATGCAGCTACCTTCGAATTAGAGAAGCCCCTCTCTTTCATCGAGGATGAAAGTAGGGCTTGAGCCTTAGCGTGGTCCATAATAATGACCTCCTTCGGCTCTGTCTCCTCCCTTGAAGCTGGTTCTTTTCTCAGCCGGACATAGCAGTCCGGATATGATGCCTTGCTGGGCCAGAATTCTACCTCCTCTAGGGGAACTGAGCCCAGCTTATCCGAGATGACGATCTTTCCAGTCGTCATCGGCATGTGCTCAGCATACCTCCATGGGTTAGCATCTGAGCATATGGGAAGGTCTTTCACATTGAGCCTTTTCTGGGCCCATGTGATTCTGCTAGGGACTGCATACGCAGTTCCATTGCAGCCGCCTTCTCCTGATTCTCCTTCTACATTTGTTGGATCATTCCAACAATCGAAGAGAGGGCCTGTCCCAGTTCTACTGGGAGACCAGCCGATGTTGAGGGGATAGGCTCCGGCATCTGAACCGGAGTAGCCGACACCTCGTCGACCTCATCCTCTACGACATCCGGGGTTTGAACTTGATCCTGACCTTCTGCCAGGAGGTCTTCTTCCAAACGTTCGTCCAGGTCAGACATCCTGTCACACAACTGGATGTCTTGCATCGCATCTGCGACTTCCTCGTCCACCTGGACTTGATCTTGAGGGATCTCCTCTTGAGGCTGGGGAATCACTGCCTCAGCTGATGCCTGGGGAAAAAGATACGCCCTCATCTCCTCACTTGGAAGATAAGGGCCAGAGGTATTCTTCTTGAAGCCCCTTACCAAAGTACGAAGCTTTTCCCTTGCTATATCCCTTGATTCCGCCGTTCTAGGGGAATCAAAAGCCTCAGTAATCAGGTTAGTGCATACAGTACATACCTAAGGGTCCCAATACTGGAGATCATCCTTGGAGACAGCGCATGCTGCGTGTCTCCTACAACACTCATGTCCGCAGAGGTTCTTGCTGCGGACATTGCAGAAAACATTTCCGCACTTCGGAGGGTCCCCCTGTAAAGAGAAGAAATTTCCATGAGTATCAAGTGAACTATGTATCACTGGATATGCATAGTATAGCATAACAATTCATAAAGGAAAGACACACACTTGTGTTTCCCTCACAACCCATTGTTGCAGCCTTCCAGATAATAAAATCAAAATGGTTTATCTCTTCTAGAGTAACCAATGCAAGGTTTCCAGAGGAAACAGGTGGAGCTCACACCTATGCAATGATTTTAAAATCCTGGATAATAGACAGGGAAGAACTCTGCTTCCTATCTGAGGGCAACAGCAAAGGGCTGTGCAAGAAAACACAATAGTGTTAGAAGATACAGTGCTGTACCTAAACCTTTACTATAGTTTTCTTCTTACTGTATATGCTATACAGAAGAATACTAGTACAGTATAGGAGGATGTGTGCCGGCCTGCCTTTGCCGGCCGGCACACACCACAGCTAGCTTTAAAGTATACTACTTAACAGCTATAGGGCGGCAGCACTCTGGTTCAAATGCCTGTGCCGGTCGGCAGCAGTTGCCAGCCGGCAACAGCCAGTGTTGGCCGGCAATGACTGCCGGCCAGCAACTACACAAGGTAGTACCCAGCTGCCGGCCACACTCTTGGTGACCGGCAGACAAGGACTGACATAAGCCGGCCGGCAAAGGTACAAGACCGATGCCAGCCGGCAGCAAAAGAACCAGAAGACTACACCTGCCCGGCTGCCGGCCTCATAGGCCGCCAGCCGGCCTCATAGGCCGGCAGCCGGGACAGGTACAGCACTAGAAGAAAATAGAATGGATGCCGGGATAAGAGTGTACACAACCCCCCAAGCCCGGCAACCGAAAGAGTGCATATAAGGAAGGGGAGAAACTTAATTCAGGCTTCCTTGACCAATGCCGTCCGGCTCTGCCGGCAGGCATGGATGAGGGACCAAGAGAGGTCCGGGCAGCACTCGAAAACATAAGACCCTTGCCGGCCAGCATCTCTGCCGGCCGGCAATGGGCTTAGTCAATTCCACATCCCAACCTATACTAGGTCCAGAAGTAGAATGACGTACAGTACAGTAATACCCCTGTGGGTACAGTACAGTAATGGCTAGGCCATTACGGAGATAGAGGGGGAAGGGACAAGAGGGTCCTGCCAACCTTGCTTTAGTGACAGATCACCCGCAGCCAAGAACTTTGTCTTAGCCTAAGGGAGATCTAAGGGAAAGGGCCAGCAATACTTGCCAGCTTCCAGAGCACCAAAGCAAGGAAGGCGTTGCTACTCCCAAGGGAAGAACTTATCCTCCCCCGAGAACAGCAACAGGACTTAGTCTGGTCGATCACAAAAGAAGGAATCATAACTTACAGAAACCTTCGGTAGTGACCTAAGGGAGCTAAGCTCCCTTTGTAAGTGTTAGGTCAGCGAGGGAGACTCTGCCCCAAGCCAGTCAACACGGACTCAGACTAAAAACTCTGTTGTTCTGTCCCTCTTTGAACCAGACTTACTGGAACAGGAAGGTACAGTAACACCCTAGTATAGTTTTATCGAAAATAAAGTCGGAAAAAACCACTTAGGGATAAGCCCAAGGCTTAAACAGAGGGAAAGGGATTGCATACCTTCTCCGAAGAAAAGAAAGCAACCGGGGAGTATGATAAAGTATACTAAGGCTCCATAAGCAAATAGCCTAGGCACCAAGAGAATCGATTACCTAATTCACCGAAACTCACACGTATACAATCTTGGAAATATTCCACACAGTCTTAAATGTATAAAATATAGCCTAAAGCTTCAATAAAATTTTAATTACACTCGGAAAAACCAAAATCATGCATGAAGTACTAGAACCAAACGACTAGGCTACATGGCCTAGCGTAGGCCAGAATGGCGAATACTTCGCCAAATAATACTAAGCACGAAAGGAAATCCTATGTAAAGCTAAACAGCTAAAATTTATTAAAGCAAAACAACCAGGAATGTCACTCTGACTAACTAATTTATACCTAGCGAGTGACAGTGTCCAGGACACCTCTGGTAGGCTACGGCTCTTGTATCAAAGATTAATCCTATTAATCACTCAAAATTTTACCAAGAGCCTACATTTATACATAACAGACACTATACTTAACTTATCCGAGGCCAACGAAGACGGAGAAGCCATAAAAGCTGAATAAATCCAAGATTTGCGAGAAAAACAGGAAAAAACACCGAGTTGTTAAGCTACGCAAAAAGGAATACAGATGGCGCCAGGATTGGCGCCAGGCACGCATACGAATCGGGGGATAGGGAAGCCTTGGGAGCGGCTCCCCTTTTTCTTTCCCGAATTCGTATCTCGTCAATCACCTCCTACGAGACGAAATCTCTGTTCAGGTCGTAGATTGCCATGTGACGTGTCTAGAATACGTCCTCTGATATGTCGCGATATCCTTTTCACGAGGGATACTCGCTCCAGGAGTTAGAATTCTGGTACCTTAAGGTAAATTCTCTGGGAATATCGCCGTAGTTGTAATATACCCTAGGAAGCTACCCTATAGGAACTTCCATCAGGACGACATGGCTTGAGCCCAAAAATATACATATATATATATATATATATATATATATATATATATATATATATATATATGTATATATATATATATATATATATATATATATATATATATATATATATATATATATATATATATATATATATATATATATACATATATATATATATATATATATATATATATATATATATATATATATATATATATATATATATATATATATATATATATACAATATATATTATTGCTATACATAGATGTAGAATGACTATGGTTAGTTATAAAACTTAATATATATAATATAATGATTATATAAAAAGGAGAAAGAGAGAGAGAGAGAGAGAGAGAGAGAGAGAGAGAGAGAGAGAGAGAGAGAGAGAGAGAGAGAGAGAGAGAGAGAAGCACAATATAATTTTTTTTATCTGTGACACGATATATTACTCTTGTATTTGTTAATTCTTTTTCATTGACGTTTCCATGTTCACAAAAATTGTTAGGCTTCGTTATAATCAAGTAAGAGCCGCTTAATAATTGATAATTAAAGAATAATTTCTTTCGAGTAGAATATCAATAGGTAATTCTCTTCAAATGATTGAGAACTCTTCAAGGAATTAAGAGAGAAACAAACTTCATTTATAATACTTAGGACTTATTAGATTATCATCTATCTTTAAGCATATCCCATTCTATTCAGTACCAGAGAGAATGCAACACCAACCGTATTAAATTTAGATAACAAAAAAACCTAAATACTATATTTTATATGTATTTTATTTAAGATGCTGTTGGTAATGACTACAGGTAGTGACATATGCTTTACATAGCAGTACTGATGTGTATAAAATGTTTGTTACAGGCTGATAAGGGAAGACGAGCTGGATATGACTGATCTTATTCAAACGACATAAGAAACCTATATACAAACAGTTGAGGATTACAATGACACAAAAACTTTAACAATATGAATCATGCATCGGCAAGCTTAATCAGGGTTTGCCATTGTCTGAGAGAGAGAGAGAGAGAGAGAGAGAGAGAGAGAGAGAGAGAGAGAGAGAGAGAAATATTACAGTGTATGATCGTGTTTGAAATTAACGTGTATTATATGGCTCCCCCTTAAAAAGGTATACATTTGGAATAGGGCACCCTGCCCTATAGAGGTGAAATATAGGCGGGCTATTTTGCAGGAAATACTCAGAAAACTTTCGGTTTGCTGTTTTCAATGAAGAACAAGGAAAAGGCTGGTGCCAGAGGGTGTCAGCGGTGGTTTTGTAGTTTTTAAGACAGTCGGTATGTGTTGCTTTGCAGTGATTTTCAAGTCTAGCGGCAGGGAGTAAGTTTTCCCACAACATGACGTAGACGCTTGAAATCGTCAGGGGAGGTTGGAGCTAAAAAAAAAAAAAAAAAAAAAAAAAAAAAAAAAAAAAAAAAAAACATCCAAAGGGACGACCACCAGGTCGCCATAAACCAGCCACCCGTTGAGATATTACGGCTAGAGAGTAAGAGGGTCTTTTGACTAGCCAGACAGAAGTACAATCGATCATTCACATTGGTTACGGTTCATTTTCCTTTTGCCTACACACATATCAAATAGTCTGGCCTATTCTTGACATATTCTCTTCTGTCCTGATATACCTAACAACACTGAGATTACCAAACAATTCTACTTCACCAATCGGTATACTGCACAGTAATTGTTCAGTAAACACTTTCATCCTGGTAAGGATGGAAGAGACTCTTTAGGTAGTGCCATAGCCTCTGTGCCATGGTCTTCCATTGTCTTTGGTTAGAGTTCTCTTGCTAAATGGTGCACTCGGCCACACTATTCTATCTTATTTCTCTTTCTCTTGTTGTGTTAAAATTTTTATAGTTTATATAGGAAATATTTATTTTAATGTTACTGCTCTTAAAATATTTTATTTTTACCTGTCTCTTTCCTCCACTGGGCTATTTTCCCTATTGGAGCCCTGGGATTATAGCATCTTGCTTTTCCAACTAGGGCTTTAATAATAATAATAATAATAATAATAATAATAATAATAATAATAATAATAATAATAATACAGCTATGATATCCAAAGAAGACCAGGGAAGCTGAGTAAACCAGATGGAGTCATTGCAGTTGGACATCAAAGGTGCGATGAAAACGTTCAACCATTCCGTTTTTTGCAGGGTTGTAGGTTGCTGTTTGATGTAGGGCGATGTCCAGGAGATTCACTAATGATCGTCACAATTGAGAGGTGAAAGTGGTACCTCTGTCAAAAGTAATATGCTCAGAGATATTAAGATTTGCCATCCTTCCTAGGAGTAAGGCAGATGTACATGAGTGGACGTTGAAGTTTGCATAGGGATGGTTGTCATGCGGATGGGGAACCTACTATTCCGACGTGAATGTGGTCAAATCGAAGTTCAGGTTGAGAAAAGGGGAACAATCAAGAATCTGTTTGTAGATGTGCTTATGAAGCACAATCCTTAACATACTTAGTAATGCCAGTCCAAATGAACTTCATCTTCAGTAGATTTAAAGAAGAATGGAGCTAAGAGTTTGAAAGGACATGGATGAAATCAAACACCTGTCTCCGCATGGGGTTTAGTATCCACGGTAGCGGCTTACCACTATTGACATAACGTAGGAAGGGGAGCTAGAGTCGTCGAGGGCAACGTCTTCCTATGTCTAGCATGTTTTGTATTCCGGATCTTCTCGTTAGGCTTCTGCCAAGGTGTTGTAATCCATTCCAAGGTGAATGGTGGCCAATGTGTTTCTTGACAGAGTATCGGCAATGGAATTCCTTTTCCTAGGGACGTGATAAAGGGTGTAGTTGCATTCAGTCTCGACGGAGAGATGTTGTCGTTGACAGGCGGACCAAGCATCGCACTGTCGAGTTAAGGCATGCCCCAGAAGCATGTGGTCCATGTGAATGACGATGGGCATGCTCTCTAAGACGAGGGGCGAATCAGCAATAGGTAAACTTGGAGTAGGCACAAGAAAGGACCGAGTTTACTTGCTTATAGAAATTGCTAAAATGTACATAAAAAAGGGAAAATACTAATTTGACCTAGAGAAACCCAAATTGAAAAACTGAAAACGAAATAGTTTATATTCTCAGTAAAAAGTTAATTTCGTTAAAGATGTAATCGTCTTACAAAAGTGACAGTCAAGCAACCATAAAATGGTGACAAGCCAAATTTGTTTATGTGTATAGATTCTCCAAAGAGAGTTGAATTCACCGAATTTTCAACAAGACACTAAAAGAGTTAGAAGACCAAGGCCTACATGGCTTAGGACGATGAAGCGTGAAATCTAACTGAGGCCACGTGCGTTAATAGGCGTAGGGGGAGATGATGATGATAGAAAGATAAAAACATCCTTTCAAGAACTAAAATGAACATTCCCTTAATAAGAAGAAGATCGGACGAGTTTAGTTTTGCAATACACAATACGTACTTCCAGCTACGTTTTTGAATGGACACAAATAAAGGGGATATGAACGGTGATTTTTATTAGAATAAGCACATAGATAGGCGGAAAAGATCATAAAAACATTCTCCAAATACGCAACGTTACTCGTGAAAATTATCAAAATTCTTTTCAATTTCCCATTAAACAGATGTAATCTACTTTACACTAATTCCAGATTGAGCAAAGGTTTAATCAAAAAGTCTAAACAATTATGAAACGATCCACATATCAAACAAACAATATTTCACCTAACATATCAACAAAAACTACATTGATCTTACTCGAGAATGTAACTGGCGCTCAGTGTAAACCAAATGGCATGCACACAGAGGATATTCCATAGAATTAAGTTCAATTCATTGTTGATGACCTCCATGACTTTAACCAAAAAAATAGCAGACACAACCCTGCATATCTGTCTGGTGAATTTGGCCTCTGGACTATCAGCATACACATGAGTTGAATATCAGATATATGGTAATGCATCGTTGACCGAGTCTCTCTCCAAAAAATATTATTTCCGTCCAACAATTACTGTGTTGTTTCAAGGTTAATGAAGTGCAAATATCTGAATAATGTTTACCAAATGACTAATCATCTTCATTTTGGTTATATATATATATATATATATATATATATATATATATATATATATATATATATATATATATATATATATATATATATTTATATATATATATATATATATATATATATATATATATTTATATATATATATATATATATATATATATATATATATATATATATATATATATATATATATATATATATATATATATATATATATATACTCCGTTTGCTTTTTTTCCAGACCTAAATTGCTATTGTGTAAAATAGTAAATTAATAATAGCATTTAATGGATGCTCAACCTTATTCAATTCTATGGTAACCCGATTTCATCTAATTACCAAAATAAGGGGACTAAATAAGGTTTTCCACATTGATAAACTTCAATTTCAATGTAAAACTGAATTGAATATTGTATTGGTGAACATGAAATGATTTTTAAATCATCTGTAGTTTACTTTATAATAATTTTCTTTAAAATTATTATGAATTGCTTTTAAAAATTGCCTTTTCATGAGCCAAAACTATAATTTCTTGAAAGAGTTATGCACAAATTTAAAATGTCTCCCAGAAATAAGAAATTATGGTAAAAGAGCATTCATTACATGCATTTTATATGGAGAGGTAACAGGTGCTACCAGTCTTCCTCCATTAACTAAATAGCTTGCCTAAATAAATTTCATAAACACACAGATAATAGTTCCTAATTAGCAACCAAGAGATATCCATGTATTGGTCCTCTGTAAAGGATTTACTATGTAGATGTTTTAATATAAACACTTATCTTGTGTTATCACTGCGCTCAATATCTTAGTGTATATTTTTATGATAAATATTTAAGCTGTTTTCTTCTTTCATCATTAAATTAATCTCTCTATTTCATATTATTCTACTCATTAGTTTAATAATGATTATTAATTAAAAAAACAATTCCCATGCACATCAAAACAACTGCTTTATAATACTATATACACACACACACACACACACATATATATATATATATATATATATATATATATATATATATATGTGTGTGTGTGTGTGTGTGTATATATATATATATATATATATATATATATATATATATATATATATATATATATATATATATACATATATATATATATATATATATATATATATATATATATATATATACATATATACACCCACACACACATATATATATATATATATATATATATATATATATATATATATATATATATATATATATGTATATATATTTACATAAATAGATAGATAGATGGATAGATAAATAGGTACATAGGTAGTAGGTTGGACAGGGCACCAACCGCCCGTTGAGATACTACCACTAGATCCTTTGACTGGCCAGACAGTAATGCATCGGATCTCTCTCTCTCTGGTTATGACTTATTTTTTCTTTGCCTACACATACACAGAATAGCTTAGCCTATTCTTTAGATATTCTCGTCTTCCCTCATACACCTGACAGCAATGAGATACTAAACACTTTTTCACCTAAGGGGTTAATTACTATACTGCAATTGTTCAGTGTACTTTCCTCTTGGTAAGGGTAGAAGAGACTCTTTAGCTATGGTAAGCAGCACATCTAGGAGAAGATATCTCCAAAATTAAACCATTGTTCTCTTTTCTTGGGTAGTGCCATAGCCTCCGTACCATGGTCTTCCACTGTCTTCGGTTAGAGTTCTCTTGCCTGAGGGTACACTCGCGCACACTTTTCTATCTTATTATTTTTTTTCTTCCTTTTTTTTATTTATTTTTTTTTTTTTTTTTAATGGTGTGTTGGGCAGGCTTAGTAGAAGGGCCATGGATGCCTGGTGGTTTATCATAAGGTCGTCTTTTCCTTTTCTGATTCTATTTCTTCTCAAAACCATCCTTACTGTCCTCCATTTAGTTGACGTGGCTATCCTGGGGGGTATTTAGCCTGTAGTGGTGTTTCGGCTCCTCCTTATTGACCAGTTTTTCTGAAATTTTACTATAGTGTATGGTTTTCATCAATCACTTTATTTATAATTCTGTACGTATTGTTTTTTGTTATAATTCTTGTTAATCTAGATTTTAGGTATGATGTCTCTTTTTTATTTGTATTAATTCTTATGGTCTATTAAATTTCTTATTCCTGATCTAGATATTAATCTTTGGCACCGTCATTCAATTAGTTCATTATGCATGTTGCATAAGATTTTCATAACTTTGACCATCCTTTACATTCAGATATCCCTGGACAATTCTATCCTGTTCGTAATACTAGGCAGGCAGATAATTCTAATAGCCAGGCCTTTTAAATCATGAGGCTTAATACTACACAGTATTCTAGAAGTTTTATTCCAGCTGTTACCAAGTTGTGGAATGATCTTCCTAATCGGGTAGTTGATTCAGTAGAATTTCAAAAGTTCAAAGTTGGAGCAAATGTTTTTATGTTAACCAGACTGACATGAGTCTTTTCCTAGTTCATATATGACATTGTTATGAGGTTGTTAATAGTTTATATATGACATCTATTTTGACGTTGTTACTGTTTTTAGAATGATTTATTGATAATTTTCTCTCATCGTTTATTTATCTCCTTATTTCCTTTCCTCACTGGGCTATTTTTCCTTATTGGAGCCCTTGGGCTTATAGCACATTGCTTTTCCAAGTAGAGTTGTAGCTTGGCTAATAATAATAATAATAATAATAATAATAATAATAATAATAATAATAATAAATAGATAAATATGAGCAGTTTTGTGTTTGGGTTTGTTTAGCACGCATGTGTTTGAATATATATTCAAATATATATACATCCCTCTCCATATATTGTTTTGTATTTCACAGTAGCATTTTTAGTTATTATGCAGCTCATCCAAAATCCACTAGCTCCCCTATATTCTGCCGTGACGTGCCAGATTTACCGGAAGATAAACATTTGTTTATTCATTTGCCTAAATAATATCCGGAATTTTCTTTGTTTAACAAAAGGCAATGACTTCATTTATTTCCTGCTCTCATTAACTGAATATAGAGTCACCGGGAATCTGCATAAGATTTGGATGCAAAGAGAACTTGTAATTTTTTTTTTTGGGGGGGGGAGGGAGGAGGAGCAATTGGTTCAAATATTACTGACGGCGAAATTTACTCGAAATTTTACTCTGGAATCATCTTTTGCTCTCCAATGTTTCTCGAACAGTCTTAGCCAAGATTTTGGGCTCCTCGCCAAATGTCTTACGAATCAATCTCGGAGATGAGAACTTTGCTCTAACTTACACCGATGTCGAGAGATATAAAACAAGTTTACAGCTGAGAACTAATGTGGGTGTATTTTTTTTTCACTTTTTTTTATTTGCTTTCTTATCCATATAAATATATCTAAAATTTTCCTGGTTATAGAACATGAGTCTTGTAGTTTATAATGTAGTAAATCTTCATAAAACCCTCATTACATTTTTGACATATCGTGTATTCAGTGTAACTTTACAACTCTTCAGTAAACGTATCGCGAAAGTGTGTTATATATATATATATATATATATATATATATATATATATATATATATATATATATATATATATATATATATATATATATATATATATATATATATATATATATATATATATATATATAACAGTAACATTAACGATGGCTGAGCTTGAAAAACTCCGTTCATGATACAATCCTTCTTTTGAGTATCAATGATAAAAGTTTGTAAGCATTCAAATAAATTTTTTTTCTTGTTGAAAGGCCTAAATCCCAGCGTCAAAACATGCAATACCTCATGTTGTAAAATTGTATTTGAAATAACTTTTATTTAGAAAATATCAAATCACAACAGATCATTAAGAGTTATAATCTGTTTTTTTCTTTCTGTTGGGAAAATCAAGATATTTTTGCTACAGCTGATTGATGATCCTCCAAGGAACTAATAAAATAGTCCGTATGTATCTTGTGCTAAAATTCAGGAGAATTCTTTAGTGTAGCATAGAAATCATTAGTGTTTAGATGAGGAATGCCTGGTGTATTTAATATAATTTCTCCAGTTAAAAATTTTCGTATCGTATATTTTCAGGATTTAATGGTTGTATAATAACAATATTAACTGATCTTTTGACTAATTCAACAGTTTTTCATTGTTTTCCTTTACGTTTCATTATTTTTTTTTCTCTACATATGATCCGTTTATTATTTGAATCCGGTTCAATGGATTAGTTTTTACTTGTTTTGCAGGCATCTGATTACGTTTTGGATGAAAACAGAAGCTGCAATAGGTAATTCATACCAATTGGATTATGTATATACTGTGCAAGAATAGGTAATGCAAAGGATTTGATGCATAATATTGCATCTATCCACTTATTATATGTAAGTTTTGTTGATATACGATTGTTCACTAAAAAATTCCACATTTCTTCAGATTTATTTTTCGTAGTTTTAAATTACACACACACACACACACACACACATATATATATATATATATATATATATATATATATATATATATATATATATATATATATATGTATATACATATATATATATATATATATATATATATATATAAACAGTATACATAAATATATATATATATATATATATATATATATATATATATATATATATATATATATATGTATATATATATATATATATATATATATATATATATATATATATATGTATATACATACATATATATATATATATATATATATATATATATATATATGTATATATATATATATATATATATATATGTATATATATATATATATATATATATATATATATATATATATATATGTGTGTGTGTGTGTGTGTGTGTGTGTGTATGTGTGTGTGAAGCTCCATATAATTTTATCCATAAGAATAGTAATCATCAAATACCGGTCATCAATAATGCCAGTTTAAAAGTTAGAAATTTTCATTAATGGCAGAGACATGGGACTGTAACAATACACTAGCTAGCAGGACCATGCCTTAAAGACTAACCATATGCAGTATACTGTACATATGATCAGCACCCAAGTCCCTTCTCTACCCAAGCTATGACCAGAAAAGGCAAGGCAATGGCTGATTATGACTAACCAGGTAGACATATGGGCTCCGTAAAACGCCCACATCATTAGCTAAAAAGGATCGTAAAGTTGCATTCACTACAAACAACTACCGAGATTAAACGGGACTCGAACCTCAGTCCGGATCATCTGTAGGTAGGGACATTTACATTGACGCTATCTTATACATCATACTATAAATTTGCAAAATTTCATCATGATTTACAACGTTAAATATGTGATATAATATGATCATTCGTTCTGAAATTTGGTCGTAAATTTTATTGACAGAAAGGTTATGCATTCACCAATATCAATCAAACGGTAATAAAAGATAGAATTTCAATGTATAGTGGATTCTTAAGTGAGTGTTTCAGTGAGATCATATAGTTTTGCCGAGTAACCGAGTCAGTAATTAGACATAATAGCTTTGCCTGTAATATAGTAATTGTTATAAATATGTTTTTCTTTTCAAAGAAAACTCTCATCTTATATATATATATGTATATATATATATATATATATATATATATATATATATATATATATATATATATATATATATACACACACACGCACACACACACACAAACACACACATATATATATATATATATATATATATATATATATATATATATATATATATATATATATAAATATGATGAATCAACATACCGTTTTTCTTAATTTATAGAAATTCATTTAAGCTAGAAATTTTATTATTATTATTATTATTATTATTATTATTATTATTATTATCATTATTATTATTATTATTATTATTATTATTATTATTATAAGTGTGGATTGGCAGGGGCCACTTGCCTTAGTTAGATAGGCTCTGCGCATCACAGGGAGCTGGCTCTCCTTTGATTTATATAGCCAATGAGTCCTCTATGGATTTAGTCAGTCACAGAAAGAGATGATGAAAGAATGACCCTCAGTCCTCGCCAGACCCGGATGCTAATAATCTCCCGGCTTATATATAATCAAGAAAACTTTAAAATAGGTAATGAGGATGCTAGAACCATGAATCAGATTTGGAAGTTAAAGAAAGTAGGGAGTGAATTTACGAAATATAGTTGGGATATCTTGGCCCTAATTGAAATATGTTTCAAGGGGAGTGGTAAGGAAAATTTAGACCAAGGTAATATAAATATCTACTCATGAAGATCAGATGGTTTTGGAAGAAGAGTAGGAATGATGATGACACCAAGAGCAGAAAAGACATTAACCGAGTGGAGACCTAAAAATAGTAGATTGAAACTAGCAAAGTTCATATCAAATTAGTGCCACATGAGTATTATAGTTTGCTATAACCCAACAAATGACTTCCCTGAAGAAAGAAAAGATAAATACTTTGAAGCTCTGCAGAGTGCAATAAATGAGATCCCAGAGAGAGATATAAAAATTAGGATTACAGATTTCAATGCTAAAGTAGGAAGGAATAATCAAGGGATAGAGAATGGGATGGGTATCGAGGGTCATAGCGAAGATACCATGAAAATGGAGCATATTCTATACGTTGCTCTTCAGCAAATAATCTGGTCATTGGGGATACTCTTTTTTTACACAAGAGCATCGACAAGTATACTTTTCCAATAATTAAAAAAGTAGGAGGATTCTGAGAAATGTGAGCTATAGAGGTGTCAATATTGGTAGTAATCACCAGCTCCTCATTGCCACACTGAAATTAAAACTGAAAACACCCAACAGAAAGATAGATAGAATATATAGCTTTGATACAACCAAACTTTTAGAGGACGTCCACATAGAAACATTAACAATTGAATTTATGAATAGAGTTTCAGTCTTGGAGAGCTTAAGAGACATAAAGCAGACAATTAATGGAGAATAGTGTTATATTCAGAATATATATCAGTCAGTTGGTTGTGAAGTCTTGACACACAGTTATTAGGAGAAAGTCCTAGATATCAAATGTTACTTGTGATACCATAAAAAGGAGGCAAAAACAGAAAATGATCGTTGAGAGTTTTCGACGAAGTAATGAAAATTACAAAGTAGAGCATACCAGGTATTCTAGAATTGATAGTGAGGTCAAAAGAAAAGCTATTACTGAGTAGAGAGAATATTTAGACAGTAAAACAGATGAGGCTGACAAAGCTACGGATTCAGGAAGTGGCTAAGGTGTAAGAATTATTCATAAGATTATTAATGCAATCTCTATGGTGGCAAAGAAGAAGCATACACACATCTAAAAGAGAGATGGATCTGTTATAACACCAGAAGATAAAAAAAGTCAACGTTGGATGGAAAACTTTAGTAACCTTATGAATAGGAGATATGAAGTGATTAATTTGATTAATATACCATGAAGACCTTGATGGGCCCATGAATGATTTCTGTTTGTTTGAAGTTGAAGCTATCCTCAAAACACCGATGAGATGGAAAGCCCCAGGATACGATGGAATAGCTTCCGAGATGATACTGGCCGAAAACGTAGTGACTACCAGAGTACTTCACAAGATTATGTTGTAGCGTGTGGCATGAACAGGCAAAAACTGATGAATGGGAGTTGGGTGTGTTGTTGAAAATGGCCAAAAAAGGAGAACTGACTGTTTGCAGAAATTACAGACGCATAAAAATTACGTCAGTTGTTATGAAAATATATAGTATGATTCAAGGTCTATAGAATACTTTATAGACCTTGGTATGTTTATTCTAAGGAGACTGGAGAGAATAATTTAGGAAAAGCTGATAGATGAACAAGCAGGATTTAGAAAATGTACAAGTGGCCCTGACCAAAATTTTAATTTCAAGACATGCTGTACAACAATGCGTAGAATATAGAAATCCAATTTTGATGGTCTTTATGGATTATGAAAAAAGCCTTTAATATTGTACATTATCATAGAATTCCCCTTAAATATGTAAATTCGATTAAGTCTTCCCATGAGCTTAAAAAGTGTAAAGATACTGTTAATGGAGTCTTATTAAATGAATCCCAGTGAAAAGGGGAGTACTCTAAGGGAATGTGTTGTCATCTATGCTGTTTATTCTCTTCATGGATTTTTTAATGCGTAGAACAGTCGGAGATGTTGGGGAAGGATTGGACTGGATTGTTGATAGGGTTTAAGCAAACCTAGAGTTTGCTGATGATGCTGTCCTTATTAGCAAAATACCATAGGGTTTGCAATGCTTGCTTACCAGATTGCAGGAAATATTACACTATGCTGTCGTGAAGATAAATAGAAGAAAGACAGAGATTAGGAGAATACAATGGAAGAGGAAATATTAAAAGGAGAAAGAATTAGTGAGGTAAAATCATTTTAGTATTTAGGAACTTTGATCTCCAATACAGAGTCTTTAGAATTTAGAGTTTAATGAAAGACTGAAAAAAAAACAATTAGAAAATGGCTAGATTAAGTAAAATTTGGAAATCAAATCTCCTTATACTACATATGAATATCAGACTATACATCAGTTCAGTGAGATCGGTGTTACTCTATAGCCATGAGTCATGTTATGACAATGAAAAAATCTCCAATAGATTTAGTTGATTTGAGAACAAAGCCCTCAGAAGGATATTGGTAGTTGAGTGGCAGGACAGGATTATAATTGAAACTATAATACAGATTTCTCGAGTGCCATACGTTTATGAGATCATGATGAGAGGATATATGGAGATGGTTTGGGCATGCTCTTCGCACTCCCCAAGAGAGATTATAGTCTATTTTTTTTTAGCAGTCCATATTTGCACCGATTCGCAGGGGTGCCCTTTTAGCTCGGAAAAGTTTCCTGATCGCTGATTGGTCGGAATTATTTTTATCCGAATACCATCATTGTTTCCAAATGATAACAAAGTAATGTGAATTGAAACTTATTTATTAATCTAAATGTCTCCCTTAGATATAGGTTTTATCAATAGATAATGTTACATATATCGATATATTATAAAGTATCGTGATGGTAAATCTAGATTTAATAACACCCACCGAAGTCAGTGACAGGAGCTTGTTTCCAGATGCACGCTGCATAATTTTGTTACTTTGCATATATTTCAACACAAGTTGAGACAAATAAAGAAAAACATATTATAAACTTACTTTGAATACCAGAATCTACTAAAAACATGGAATTGATAAAACTAACTGTTGGTGAAAATAGCGGTTCGGTTAAAGCAAGACTCGCGTAGAGTGGTTCCTGGGTAAAACGAGCATTCTGCTGTCAAACACCAAAGAGGGAATGGAAGGGAGATTATAACACGGTGATGAATGGTTTGAACAGCATAGTGTTATTAGGATTCTGTATATTGCTAGGATATATTTTTTGGAGGTACGCTCTTCGTCATTCTCAAAGACCAAATGCCTCTGGTGCCTTCACCCGACAATCTGATGCCTGGTCCCTCGTCAATGGCGACATCTCTCCCCTGTGGCTCAATACAATTGCACCTTTCAACACGTCCCTGGAAAAATGAATCCCGTTGCCGATGCCCTGTCAAGAAACATGTTGGCTGCCGTTCAACTGGGATTGGATTACAACACCTTGGCTGAAGCCCAACGACAGGATCCAGAGTATCAAGCATGTAGGACATCCTGCACATCCCTCCGTTGGGGAGACATCCCCATCGACAACTCCAACACCACCCTCCTCTGTTACGTCAGTACTGGTAGACCGCGACCTTGAATTCCTGCTCCCATGCGCCGCCAGGTGTTTGATTTCCTTCACGGCCTTTCACATCACTCGTGCCGTTCTACTTCACAGCTGCTAAAGACGAAGTTCATTTGGCGCGGCATTTCTAAGGATGCTATTGATTTGGTCCATGTCTGTACTTCTTGCCAAACTGCCAAAGTACATTGACACACGGATTCAGGAGTTGGCACCTTTGCTCAACCTCAGCGTCGTTTCGCCAACATCACAAGGACATTGTTACCTGTTTTAAGTCATCGACCGCTCCACTCGTTGGCCTGAAGCCATTCCCATGGAAACTGCAATGTCCGCCTAATGTACATCTGCCTTACTCTCAGGATGTATTGCAAGATTTTGTATCCCTGAGCATATTACTTCTGACAGGGGTACCACTTTCACCTCTTAATTGTGAACATCATTAGCGAATCTCCTGAGCACCCCCTTCACCAGATAACTGCCTACAACCCCGCTGCCAATGGAATGGTTGAACATTTTCATTGCACCCCTAAAGCAGCTTTGATGTACCACTGCAAGGATTCCAACTGGTTTACTCAGCCTCCCTGGATCCTCCTGGGACTAAGGGCCACTCCCAAAGACACCCTGGATATCTCCGCGGCTGAAATGGTGCATGGCGACCCGATGGTCATCACTGCCGAATTTTTCCTTCTGCAACCTCCTCCGACGATCTCCAGGGCATACGTGATGTCATGGGAAAAATTACTCAATGCCGCCAGACTTGCAAGCCCCCAGCGAAACATCACATATCGACAGACTTGCACTCTGCAATGCACGTCTCCCTACGTAACGACACTAGCAAGTCACCTCTAAGGCCACTTTACAGGGGCCCTTTCCTTGTGATCTGACGCAGTCCGAATGCATTCCTACTAAACATTTGTGGCAAAGAACACTGGGTCTCCATTGATCGTCTAAAACCTGCTTATCTCCTGAGAGATGACCCACCTACAGTTCGCCTCGCTAGATCAGGATGCCCTATTTAACATATACAGTATGTCATTTTTAGGTGGGGAGCCATGTACCAACCGTGTGTCACACGATCGTACATAATAACGACATTTCTTCGTTATTATATCATCTTTTGTATCTTTGCTCTCCATTCCCACTGACAGGGACCTGAATAAACATGCCATGTTTTTCTTACCAGTAACTGTTAACAGAAACGGTTCTCGGTTGAACATAAAATTGCCTGTTATGTTTTTATGTCCTCCTTGCCCGGACTTGATGTATATATAAGCTGGTGATCTGTAATAAAGTTACTCAGCTTTTTTCATCCTGCCTTCCTAGTCATAGCCACTCTCATCCCCGTCACAATATATATATATATATATATATATATATATATATATATATATATATATATATATATATATATATATGTATATATATATATATATATATATATATATATATTCATATATATAAATATATATATATATATATATATATATATATATATATATATATATATATATATATATATATATATATTTATATATAAATAT
>NC_090747.1:55415916-55425916 GCF_036898095.1 Palaemon carinicauda | reverse complement strand
TCAAACTTACTGTAAAAACTAGTCTTTTATTTGCATGAAACTGGAGTGAAAATGTGCATAATTCAATAGTCTATCTTGTGATATACAATGTTGTATTGGGTGAGCACGCCATCCATGAGGTGTTGAAAGTGGCCCCAGCATTACAAACACCAAAACAGGAGTAAGTGATGGTACGACTTCAGGAGTTCGAGCGTGGAAAAAATCCATTGTTTTGTGCAACTAGGAAGTCACGTTGGCGACGTTTGGAAGGGGGTGGTGATCTGTTTCTTTCTGCATATTCAGGCTCCTGTAGTCTCTATATGGACACAGAGAGCCATCTTTTTTCAGGACGGTGTATACGATTGACGACCACGGGCTAGAGACCTTTTGGCAAAGGCCCATTTCTTCTATTTCCGCGAACATTTGTTTAGCGGCTGCCAAATGATCCAGTGACAGACGTCTGCAACTGGTGAATACTGGGGCCTCCGTCGTCTTCATATGGTGATAAACACCGTATTTTCTGGGATTATGGGCGTTTGACAAAGTTCTGGACCAAAAACTTCCGGGTATGACATGAGGAGGTGGGTATGGGCATACGCGGTTGTGCTGGGGTTGAGAGTGGGTTGGAGTGGTGTCAAGGAGTACAAATCTAGGTTGACTAACTGTCGGTGAGCTACATCAACCCGGAGGAGGAAGTGTGAGAGGAAATCAGAACCAATGATTAGCAATGTTACGCCAGAAACGAGAAACTTCCAATATATATTTGATACGTTGTGGTCGAATCTCATAAAATTTGGTGGGATAAATGGATATTATCTAAGGGCAATGTTATTAGATTTTGGGAGTGATTTGGTCAAAGATCTGTGTTTAGGTTACGAAAAAGTCATAATCAGATTCTACTATATTGAGATATATTTTTATCCACCTTGCATAAATCTAGTGTCAAAATGTGAATAATTCAATTACATAACTTGTGATGTGGTGCAATTAAGGGTATGCGCTTTACCGAGTGACCGTTCTATTTATAATAATAATAATAATAATAATAATAATAATAATAATAATAATAATAATAATAATAATAATTAAAGTAATAATAATAATAATAATATTAATAGTAATAATGATAATAATAGTAATAATAATAATAAAAATAATAATAATAATAATAATAATAATGATAATAATAATAATGATAATTATTATTATTGTTATTATTATTATTATTATTATTATTATTATTATTATTATTATTATTATTATTATTATTGATGATATATACAGTACTTTATGAAACACTGAGAATAGCCTGGTTATGAAAAACTTGTACTCTCCTTTCGAACATGTAATTATAGAAGGCAGGGTTGCTCAAGTATATTAGTAAAATAGTAAATAAAAGTATATTTCTTTACCAGACATTCTATTTAATAAGAGAGAGAGAGAGAGAGAGAGAGAGAGAGAGAGAGAGAGAGAGAGAGAGAGAGAGAGAGAGAGTGTGTGTGTGTGTGTGTGATATGTTAATTCAGCCTGGTAACTCACTTAGCTACTAGTTATATTATAATATGATTACAAATTGGTATAACTCTGAATGAATTTACTATTTTCTTTTTTTATTGAAAACCGATACTCTCATTTCCTGATTATATGGTTAAGAAAAGAGCTCCTCCGTATGAAATAAATGGTACAAAATTTAGCACGCACTCGTGTGCGCGCAAGCACACACAAATATATATATATATATATATATATATATATATATATATATATATGTGTGTGTGTGTGTGTGTGTGTGTGTGTTTATGTATGTATAGTCCTCACTTTTTATTACCTGCTTCTTCAATATATAAGGTATATAAGAAATTCCTATGCATTCAATACTATATAGTAGTTCAATGACATTATATAGTACCTTAATAAAAGCAGAGAAACCCTAACTGAATATCTGTGTTAAGACCTTTTTTCAGAGTTTGCCCTTCAGTGGAACAAACTGTAATTGAGGTTCCGCCCCTCTCCATTATAATTCCATAGGGGAAGGCAATTAAAATGAGATTATCGAATGGATACATATCCTTTCATCCTTAACGTTATTAGGACCTTGATATGCAATGGTTTGATGATACTGGATAATTAATCTTGGATTTTAATTATATTGCTGGTGATATTACATTCGTAATCCTAGTTTTGAGTTCTTTCTCCATATTCTACCATGGTTAAGGAGACGGTATTCATTCATGATCTTGTATTCAGGTACAAAACAGTTTTGACAATATTTTGTGTTTATCAAGTGATTACTCATAAATGTATGTTTTCATTTTCTTTACATATGAGGCCTTAGGTAAAGTTAAAATAAATTATTTTAAAAGTATAGAACGATGGAGGAAATCAGAGAACTTCTGAAGATGAACCCAATATATAACTGAATAACTTAAGCTTGTCGAAGACGTAAATCAGGTGGTCAGTTCAACGATATCAACGGAAAGAGAAAAATCCATTCAAATTATTAGATTGCTGAAAGATGCTCCGGCAATGGAAGTAATATGTTGGCTACAAGAAAGTTTAAGAAGTTATACTGAAATAAAACAACGTTCAATTGAGAAGCATGCCTTGCCTGATGCGAGAAAGGGAGCCCTAAAAGAATATTACCAACCCAAAATACGGGAAGGTGAATCCGTTTTTAGTTTTGCAACTCGCATTTTTCGGGATTGCTATTTGTTTGCTACCTGGAGTGTCAATCTCCCAGAAGGTAATAAAAAGGCAATTGCCAGTAAACATATTCGCAGATTATTAAACCCGTATTTATGTGGTTATTTCTTCGATGACAATCTCTTGTTAGTAGTTGCTGTGAGTGCGATACAATAAATTTTAGACAGTTTGCCAGAAGAAAAAAGGACTGGGAATAACGGGGCCGATTCCAAGAAGTTTGTCAGCCATGAGAGGAAGTCGAACTCCGAAGAGTGGTAAGGGGGAATGCAGTCAGCAGTCTTCAGATGTTGGAACTGAAGGGAAAGGGGCACCGACGAGTGGAGTACCCCACCCAAGCATCCCCCCGCTGTTACACTTGTCAGGCCTACGGTCATTTACATCGAGAGTGCCCAGCAAAAAACACCCAGGGCGGGCAGGCAGGCTTGGGTGCACGCACACCTCCCCTTACCCAACGTCCAAGGAAAAGGAAACAGAGGAAGGGGGAGAGGAGGAAGTTTGATCCCCCCCCCCCCCACCACCCCGCATGACATCACAAGCAGTAGCCGGGGAAGCAGTGACGACAGACGTGACAGAGCAGGCACTATGACCTCCATCGGTACGGCCGACCTCACCCCCGCAGCACTTGGGAGAGGACCAGATGACAGCGGCGTGGCAGCTGAGGTCGTCAGCCTGTGCCCCATATCTCGAAATGGCCGGGTGAGAATGTTACCAGTTAGGATCGACCTGCAAGATAAATCCGAGCACTGATTGACATGGGAGCCAGTGTTTCATTGAATGAAAAATAAAATTCTCCTCAAATCCACTACAACAAGTGGCATCCACTGTTCTTGATACACCAAGAAGAAATAAACTACACATAAACCATACATCAATCGTCCAGTTTAAGGTGGGGTCTGTAAAGTTTACACATGATTTTTTTGTCTTGCCTACCATGGGAATTCCAGGAATCGAGGCTATCCTAGGAATACACTTTATATCTAGTAATCAAATTTCCATTTGGGGGGCAAAAGATACAATACCAATAAAAGCAAGAGGGTACATTTTGCCAATAGAAAGTCATGAGACAGTAAGTGCATGTGTTAGCTCGGAGAGACATTTAAGTAAGGTAACAGTTGTACCTAAGAGAGGAGAAGTGTTGTCACCCCACACCCTTACGAGCATATCTGTGACCCTGTGTCACCCTCTTGCGGAAGGAACAGAGGTAGTTGTTAAACCCCATGACAATTGAGCCCTTATGATATTAGAGGGCTAGACAGAAATTAAAGAGAACAGTGCTGGTATAATGATAGTTAATTTGTCAATTAAAAAAGTTGTTTTAGAAAGTGATTCTGTGTGTGAGTTAGAGTTATGTGAAATTACTTATAATGGGATCTTGGAACCCACAACACCAGCCTGCACAGACGAACGCACTCAGAATTTGATTATGCAAGCGCGAGAATTATGTCCTTCAGAATATCAGCGTGTAGTTAGTTCCACCTTGAGGATAAACAGTGTTAGAGAATGCGTAGATGTCAATACCTTATACTTAATGTTATAAGAGAAGGGAAGGAAGATGAATGATTTTCTCGGGAAAACGGCTAGTGGCCACCGGTTGAAAGTTGCAAGTGCAAGTGTTGTAGTGATTTAAATAATTGGTGAAACGGTGGTGGTGAGTTGTGTTGCAAAATTGTGCCGTAAACCCGGACAAGTAAGATCGAGGGATGAAGGAATATCTATTCCTACCCCTGTCCCGCCCAAGAAGCCCGTATTGCCCGCAACCAGAGGGAGGTTATTGATTGTAGACCTAAGGTTATGATTTTTTTTCACTCTGGGTATTCTGTGTCTTAGTTGCAGAGGTCTTAAGAGGAAATGAGTGGAATTATTCATATTGTTTTGTGTGCCTTTTTACATGCAATATTCATTTTTTTATTTTTTTGTGGAAGATGTGTTGTTTTTTTGGGTGATTTCTATATATACCCTGTATATACTGTGTTGCATTTCTGTTAAGTACATACCATGCCTATTCCGGGTTGAGTGTCCTCCATATACCATAGACTATTGTGGGCGAGTGCGCACCTCCTCTCGGAGTGAGGAGCTTTGGGGTAGGAGTAATATCCTAATTCCTGTATGTAGATGTCTTGTACGACAAGGTAAATCAACTCAATATTCAAAAGTATTCCACAAAAACCGATGTCTTGGCATAATATTGCAAACCTGCCATTTTGGTAGTGAAGGGAGTTTTAGTTGACGGTTAGCACGAGTTGATAAGTCCCTCACCTGAGATGGTAGTTGTGTATTGTGTACTTACGAACGAACCTTTTATAATAAATGAAGGAAACCCATATATATATATATATATATATATATGTATATATATATATAAATATATATATATATATATTTATATACATATATATATATATATATAAATAAAATATGGCTTATTTCAATATGAAAAAAACACGTCTAAATGTACAAAATTTATCAAATATATATATATATATATATATATACATATATATATATATATATATATATACATATATATATATATATACATATATATATATATATAATATATATATGATAAATTTTGCACATTTAGACATGTTTTTTTTTCATATTGAAATAAGCCATATTATATATATATATATATATAATATATTATATGTATATATATACATATATATATATATATATATATACATATATATATATATATATATATGTATATGTATATACATATATATATATATATATATATATATAAATATATATATATATATATATATATAATATGCTACAGCATCCTATAAAACTATGGAAGAGATTAACAGAGAAATATGACAAATTAAAAAAAAATACTTTCAAAAAGAAAAGAAGCATTAACATTGGTATAAAAAAAAAAACAGATGGACCTATAGTGGGGCAATCCAAAAAAAAAATCTTGGACTTATGGCCGGAATATATTGGAGAATTGTTTGATGCTGGTATAGTAGAACAACAAGATTTGAATAACATCTGGGAAGGACCATGCATAATCATATCAGATATATAAGAAGCAAAAGGTGACGATGAAATAGCAGCAGAGATGTTGGATGCTTAAGAAGAGTACATTATTGATATATTAATGACGATAGTGGAGGGAAAACATGAAGAGGGAGAGCCTGCAACACATCTATAAATGGATATGTCTCAC
Source organism: Palaemon carinicauda (assembly GCF_036898095.1). Taxonomy (NCBI): domain Eukaryota; kingdom Metazoa; phylum Arthropoda; class Malacostraca; order Decapoda; family Palaemonidae; genus Palaemon; species Palaemon carinicauda. The sequence continues at coordinate 55,420,056 of NC_090747.1, read as the reverse complement.
AATGCGCAAAATAAAAGCAACACTTGAGTGCAATAAACACAGGGTCCAGCAGTATAATGAGTCATTCAGATCACTAAAATAATATTAGGAATTGCCTGGAATAAAATCAGAAGTAAGATACTGCCGAAGACTCCCAGTGAAAAAAAAAAATAGTTTTCTTAAGACCTTAAGGGAAAATAAATGTTATTCCTCTATTTTGAGAATATTGATGGAGGGAGCATCATAAATGAAAAAGGATCCCTTTGTTTTTTTTTTTGTTTTTTTTTTAATATGAAAAAGACTTTCGATCGGTTTGTCATGTATACCTCATGAGGATACAGGAAAAGATCTGAGAATGATAAAGAATTTACAATGGAGTCAGGAGGCCTCAGTGAAAGTAGAAATTATAGAAAAAAAAGAGGCACATCAATAGAGGAGTACGATAAGGGTTGTGTCCTATCCCCTGATCTCGTCATATATAAAGTGAAACGATAATGAAAGATCTCAGAGATAGGAAAGAATTATTGTTGGAGGAGTCAGCATTAATAACATCAGATATGCTGTCAATATAGCACTTGTCGTAGACTCCCAGGATGAAACGACAATAAGATATCTCAGAGTTATGTAAGAATTATTGTTGGAGGAGTCAATATTAATAATATCAGATATGTTGACAATACATCACTTGTTGTAGACTCCCAGGATAATCTTCAAACTTTAATTATTACTTTAGACAAATCAAGCAGGGAAAAAAGTTTGACAATGAATATTAAGTAACTGAAGGTTATAAAATGATCAGAGAGTAAATCCTTCAGACAACAGATATAAGTATCAATTCTTAAACAATGAAACAGACGAATAGTTCTAATTATCTAGGATGCACTGTTACAAGTAATGGAAAATGATAATAGATAAAAAAGAGAATGTTCATGGCAAAAGATGCATTTGACAAAATCAAGAAATTAGCCACCAATTTGAAAGATATCTATAATCTAAGAAGGAGGTTTGTTTGACCTCTGCATTAGTATGATTGGGAAATTTGGACCTTGAGGAAGCCGACGAGTAGAGGTTATAGGCTAATCAATTGTGGTTTTGTAGAAAAATGCTGAAAACTATCATTGCCTGAGACAGAAAATAGTAAGGAGGTATTGAGGAAGGTGGGAGTAGGGAGAGTACTTATAGCTTCAGTGGGGGTTTAGCAACTGTGGTTTGTAGGTCACATAATGAAAAGATAAGAATTAGAACATCTCTCTTTCTCACTGGTAAAATCGATGGAAAGGGCCACACACAAATATATAAATTAATCTTTAAGAATGATTGAAGGAAGGATATATGTAGCTCAGTTGCTGCAGAGATTCAGAGGAAGGCGAGTCATGATTACCGGCACCCCTGGGTGATGATGAAGAATATTATATATAGTATATATATATAATATACTGTATATATATATATAGTATATATATACATATGTATATATATAGTATATATATATGATATGTATGTATGTATGTATGTATGTATGTATGTATAGTATATATAGTATATATATATATGTATGTATGTATATGTATATATATGTATGTATGTATATGTATATATATATATATATATATATATATAAATATATATATATTAATCTTATTAATTTTACATAATGATAGTTGCAGATAGGCTGAGGATGATATAGGTTATGTCGAAAGCTACTGAATAAAGATGATGATAGCAGCATTGACTATTTTATTTCTACTAAAATTGCCCATTTCCGAGAGGAACCCACCGATCAACTATATATATATATATATATATATATGTATATATATATATATATAAATATATATATATATATATATATATATGTATATATATATATATAAATATATATATATATATATATGTATGTATATATATACATATATATATATATATATATATGTATATATATAACTAAATATATATATATTATATATATATATAAATATATATATATATTTATATATATATATATATATATATATTTATATATACACACACACACACGCACACACACACACATATATATATATATATATATGTGTGTGTATACACACACACATATATATATATGTATATATATATGTATATATATATATATATATGTATATATATATATTATATATACATATATATATATATATACATATATATATATATACATATATATATATATATATATACATATATATATAGTTATATATATGTATATATATATATATATATATAGTTATATATAAATATATATATATATATATATATATATATATCTTGAAAAGGTTCCACAATGATGTAAGACGTGTTTGAAAAATTGGTGTATATTTGTCGATATTACAAAATACGTTTAGAGCTTTCGTCCATCATCTGTGGACTTGGTCACTAAAATGTTTATAAAATTACAAGTCAGGTGCTGATGTAAGGAAAAACAGAAATACATAAACAATTCAAATATATAGCCATATAGTTAAAACAGATTAAAATCAATTACAAAATGATTTCAGGTTGTTGGGCCCTTGTCCTTTCCAAAATTCTTTGAGATCTTCTGGGTGGTATGTTACGATGGTCACTGGCCAATTCGATGTTTTGGTAGTTCCGGTCGTTTGTCACTTGCAATGTCTGTGGAGGATGCACCTGTGACGGAGGGACAGAGGAGGAAGCATCTCTTATCTTGGCACCTATATTCCTACAGTTACGAATTTTGCTCCTCCTACATATTTCTTCACTGATGTTTTCATCTTCTACTATTCCCTTGTTACCCTCAAAAGTCTTGTTCAAAGAGATCACAGCACCTTCAATCGTTCTCCTGATTGCTCTGTCACGACACTTGTAAATAATTTCTGCCTTGTTGAAGGCTATTGCATGACTTTTCTCCCAAGTATGTCGGGCTATGGCACTATAGTAGTTCCCCGATCTGCAAGCTGCAATATGTTCCCTTTTCCTCTCTTCCAACGAGCGGCCGCTCTCCCCGATGTAGCATTCCTCACAATCCTTACATGGAATCACATATACTCCTATCTCACCATCATCTTTACCTGGGTTGTTATTAATGAGTTTCTTCCTGAGGGTATTCTCATACTGAAAAACGATATTATATCCCGGTGTCTCTCTACACAAACCAAGAGAGGAATTGGCGAGTTCTTTGTTGTAGGGAAGCAGCAGAGATGTTTTAAAATCAGGCATATCAGTTTTGTCAATAGTATTGAAGGTTCAGACATATAACAGTAATTTCAAACAAAAAATTCATGAACGTTGTTAGTCATATCTGTATATGAATGATTATACTGGTACTTTACCTTAGCTTATAGAAATTGTGTAATGAGCAAAGCTGATGGTTCAAGTTAGATATGCTAATTATAAATAGTCTTAGAATTAGTAACACGAGAAAGAATTCAATATGATATCGGTTACGACTCTTCAACATTTTGAAGAAAAAAATGTCAAGTAGCGAGAAAGAAAGGAATTTAAATATTCTACGAAAAAGGACACAAAATAGACCTGAATAATTATCGAACAATAAGTTTTTTTTTTTTTTAGTAATATGTAAAATATTTATAAAGATCACATGAGGCCGCATAGATACATAGTATACTTTAATCAACCAAGTGAGAGGAAACATTTTAGAACTGATTTCTTAACATCTAACTATATTCATCCAATTAAACAACTAATATAAAAAATCAAATGATATTTGACATTTATAGACTATAAAAAGGTTTTAATTCGATCAAATCTTCAACAGTAATAAAATCTTTTGAAAGTCAAAGAACAGGGGAATCTTCTGTTAGAAAATTTTGAAATATCTCACGGGAAGTGCAGCATCTTAAAAATACATAGATAGTGAGAAAATACCAACTGAGAAAGGGGCTACACAGGGAGACCCCATCTCTCCTTAATAATTAACAACATGCACAGAAATTTATTCAAAAAATTAATATTAAAAAAAAAATGTTTGAATTATCATTATGGAAAATACCTTCACAACTTAAGATTCGCAGATGGCATAGTTGTGTTTAGTGATTCATGGGAGGAATTACAAAACATGAAAGGAGATTTGAATAGAGGAAGCATGAATGTAGGACTGAGAACAAATATGAGTAAAAATATGATAATGTTAAAAATAATGCAGAGGCT
>NC_090747.1:55382657-55395157 GCF_036898095.1 Palaemon carinicauda | reverse complement strand
TTGATTATCTGAAAAACTTAGTTTTAGTAGAAAATTTCAGAGATATCGTATTCCCATACAGCGTTTCTGACGGGGGATTCCTTGACGTGATGAAAAGTTTTGTTTATTGCCCTGATCACCAAAGGTGTACTAGCCATGCCCACCCATACTATAGTCGATTTTTTTAAACCTGGCAAACTTGCACTAAACTTGCACTTAGCTGGTTGTCGCTGATTGGATGAGTGTCGTGTTGTCCGAATCTCTCAGTTTTGTTTTCACACTGTTTTAGAATTGTGATTATAGGGTCATAGAGTGAGTTAAGAGCCAAGTTATGTAATGTTATGTAAATACCAGTTGTAATAAAACGTAAGTATTAAGAACTTACATACCGAATTATTATTTAATAGTTAACAGTTATGAAACAACACTTACTGAAGCTGTAGACTAGAGATATGTTTCAAACGCATGAACTTTAATGTTTAAATTTCTAGCTAGATTTTTAGTGCTATCATGCCATTGGTTGTTTGAAAAAAAAAAAATATTTATTGTACATTGCTGATGTTGTATAACGCCTAAGAACAAAATAATATCGTAGAAATGTAAGCTTGTCAGAAAATTTGGGGTGGAGGAGTTGTGGGAGGAACAGCCACGGGCTTGACAGAAAGTTGACGTACTCTCAGCGGGAGGTTCAAATGCGGGTTGTGGTGTTTTTGTCTTCATAAAATAATAATTAAGATGTTTATATATCATAATGTTTATTTTTTGCATTTCAAAAGTACTGCTCACGGAATTTCATTAATGTTTTAGGATATGTATAAAGGCAAATTACATAAATTGTATTTATTCGTACCATTTCCTGGCTGGTGTGCCACTCTCTATATAAAATGACATTAAATTTACTGTTCCTCAAGTAGAAATTTTCAAATATGTCCTATTACAGTTGGGTTTTCTTTATCTCGCGTCCATCTTATTTTTAGATAGACCTTAATTATATTATATTTTGTAAATCATAAGACTCCCCATGAATAATAAGAGCAGAGCCCTTATATTTGAGATTGTTAGCTGTCATGTTGTCTTTTGTTCCATCTCAATACACTTATAGCAGTTTTCAATAGTACAGGGAAACAAAAGGTTCTTAGGAACTTAAATTTTAAGTATATTTTCATGACTGTTCATTTTAATAATACAGTAGCTGTATTAGGCAATAATGGCATTAATGAAGAGAAAAGTCAATAATAATATTAAAAATTATAACAACAGTAAGAGTCACAACAAAGTAAACAACAACTAAGTATTGATAACAGTAGTAATAATAATGCATCAATTAAAGGCGTCAGAATTATATAAACAAAAGTATCGATAACAGTATTCAGGGTCATGGATGATAATAAAGTATCATCAGTATCATGTTAACAGAAGTATCAATAACAACATGAAATACAGCTAGAATTTTAGTCCAGTGTCAGAGCATCTTCATCACTACTGTCATCAGTAGTGCTATCATTCAAGTCAATTACAAACTCATCAAGTAACTTATCAAATGCTGAATCTTTGGCACGATACAATTCTTCGATTTTCTTGACATGTTCTATAGCATTTTGTCAGTGCTGAGGCGTCACATGATCAACTGCTTCTTTTGTAATTTTTTCAACAATTTTCAGAGACTGGTCGATATTAGAATTACGTTTTTTTATTTCTGTCTTCACTTGGGCCCAGATAAGTTCGATAGGGTTGAAAATGCAGTGATAGGGAGGTAGACGAAGCACTTTATGGCCATAGTGAGCAGCAATTTCATCTATTTCGTACTTTTGAATTTCCTTGTGGCGCTGGCAGAGCTGAAGAAGTTCGAGTTTTGTAAAAGAAGGGTCATGGTCAATGTTATTTAGAACCAACCAGTCTATGATTTGGGCTTTTCTGTTGCTACTTGTCGGGACCTTGTTGATTATTTTAGAGTGATAAGGAGCATTATCGATGATGATAAGGGACTCCTTCTTGATATTAGGAAGAAGTTGTTCTTCTAACCACATTTTGAACCTTTCGTTATCCATCGAGTCATGGTAATCACCCTTTGATCCGTTTTTTGATTTGAACATAAGCAATGCTCCCGGTACAAAACCCTCATCACTTCCTGCATGTACTATTATAAACCTTGAGCCTCTCCCTGACTTCGTTTTCGGTCCTACTGATCCATCTTCATTAGTCCAGCACTTTTCGACGGTGAGGTTCTGGTTCACCCAAGTCTCGTCCACGAATACCTCCGGTCTTGGCTTTGGACTCTCTCGATTTCTCTTCAGTTCTCTAAGATACTTGTTCCTTGTTATAATGATGTCCTGTCTCTCCATGAGTATCTTTCTTCCGCTTGTGACTTTCTTGTACCTAAAACCAAGATTCCTGACTATTTTGTAGAGGGAACTTCTCGAACCAGTAAAATTAGTAGGAGGTTCCCGAACTTTTGCCAACAAATTTGCTAATGTAGGAAGGTCTCCTCTGTCATAAAAGGATAGGATCTCTCTCCTAAAACAATCTCTGTCGAAACTATCAAGATTATCAACAACAGTCGATTTCCTTTTCCAGGGCAAGGGTGAATGAATTATACCATCTGAAGATTTCATCTTCTCAGATTTGATGCGATAGATAGTTCTCTCTGAAACTTGAGTTGCTGTTGCTGTCGCCTTAATGATTTCTTTCATTGTCTTGCTAGGGCCCTGTGAATTGAAATATTGAAAAACATTCATTATTATATTACGGCACTGACTGGTAAGCCTACTGCCAGCAGCATGTATATGCCTGGTGTTTGAAGTGCCTTCATCTTTGCTTTGTTCCATATCGTCTCTTGTGGCCATGGCTGAAATAGGTGAAATCGACAGTGAGCCAATTGCTCGATAGCAGATTCTAAGCTGATTGATGGTGGCGGTGTGTGCAGACGACAACTCGCCGGCTGTTCCTTTCTCAACTCCTCCACCCCAAATGTTTCGGCAAGCTTACATTTCTACGATAGTATTTTGTTCTTAGGCGTTATACAACCTTCAGCAATGTATAATCAATACGTTTTGCTTTTTTCCAAACCACCAATGGCACGTTTGCGCTAAAAATCTAGCTAGAAATTTAAACATTAAACTTCATGCGTTTGAAACATATTTCAAGTCTACAGCTTCGGAGAGTGTTGTTTCATAACTGTTAACTATTATATAATAATTTGGTATGTAACTTCTTAATACTTACGTTTATTACAACTGGTATTTACATAACATTACATAATTTGCCTCTTATCTCAATCTATGGCCGTATAATCACAATTTTAAAACAGTGTGAAAACCAAACTGAGATATTCGGACAACACGACACTCATCCAATCAGCGACAACCAGCTAAGTGCAAGTTTAGTGCAAGTTTGCCAGGTTTAAAAAAATCGACTATAGGTTGTTTTGTTATTCAGCGATCAGACTAAAGTGTCCCAGATGGCCTGCGTGGTGCTGAAAACTGGCCACACCTCAGTTATGAATAAAAACGGTTAACTCATTTGCCCTGCATTGAACTGGAAAAAGCTGCATTTATTGTTGGTATTATTGATATTTATAGAAGGTAGGCGTGAAAAATTATTTTTCTTATGTGACTAGGTTGGCAGATGGTTTTACTCTAACTCATGGTTTAAGTGAGAGTAAGAAGTAAAGTTATCCTTCGTTGGGTGGTAGAATACAATTTAGTAATAATAATAATATAGCGAAAAGTTACTATTATTCATATGTGGGTGGAAAACCTGGTCATACTTCCAGGGTTTGTAAAAACAATTAGCAGCTAGTAGTTTTGGAATAACTTGTTTCCGATGTAATAGTAATAGGGCATCTAGCAAGGAATTGTTTAAGGGATATATGGGATGAATATTTACCTTGTCCATACCAGTTTCATGTTAATATCTGGCATAGAAATGCCAAGAAATCTTTTATTTCGGTATAGGTGTAATGGTTATTTTAGGTGGTGGTGTAAATTGTTCCTAGAATAATTTGCATATCGAAATGAAAATTTCAGGGAACGATGTGAAACATAGTATCTCTGTTTCTGCTAAATTTCATGGAAACATCACCAATTGAAAAGACGCAGTAATCATATAGCCTTCCTAAAAATGGTGGTAAATGTGACAACATTAGAGTGAACTGCGTGATAGTGAGCGCCATCAACAAGGGACAATGCAGATCTCATAAACAATATCCGTCCCGAGTTGCAGATATATATATATATATATATATATATATATATATATATATATATATATATATATATATATATATATATATATATATATATGTATATACATACATATGTATATATATATATATATATATATATATATATATATATATATATATATATATATATATATATATATATATACATATATGTATATGTATATGTATATATATATATATATATATATATATATATATATATATATATATATATATATATATATACATATATGTATATATATATATATATGTATATATATATACATATATATATATATATATATATATATATATATATATATATATATATATATATATATATATATATATATATATATATATATCATTAGTATTATTATTATTATTATTATTATTATCATTATTATTATTATTAAACTTCAGTCCATTATGAATACAGTTGTTGATCTCAGTTTTAATGAAGCAGTTATTTTCTGTTTTCAATGATTACGAAGTCCTGCCCTCACTGCATTTTTGTTTGAGAAAATGAAAATTCGTGTCCCGGCAATTGGTTTATCAATATCTGAGCCATAAATTGACTTGCGTGGGCCCATTTGTTTTCCTGCCCAAAGGGGATGTTAACCCTTAAGTGACAAATAGACCAATTCGCAGGATGGGGTATCCGGTTCCTAATTGTAACATGGGTCTTTTAGAAGAACTTATTACTACCTATTATTTATTCTCCTTACTGAAAGCATACTCATGTTCTGTTTGTAAGTATACAGACAATATGCCAAAGACCCCCCCCCCCCCACCCCCGCCTCTCTCAACTTGGTCATTATAACTAAGAGTTAAAAATAACTGAAAGGATATAATGCGTACGAAAAATTATTTTCATTCAGTTTAATGAATAACTTCCTATAAATGTATTTTTGCGATGCCACCTATCTCCTTCAATTGTTCAAGTAAAAACATCGTATTAAATAACTTTAGAAACAATCAAAAACAAGAAAACTCTTATTGGAATAGTAAAATCACAACAATCTCCTACGTATAGTTTTTTGGATATGTTCTCTGCAAATTGCAAGCCCATGCTATAATAGCAACGAATGGTAGCCAAGCATAAAAGAGCCTTTGCCTTCTTATCAGCGCAATTCTTAGGAAAAATCTGAATGAGAGATGCTGTTCGTTTTCTCGGAAATCCAAGTGGAACAGCTATTATCTCCACATAACCCGATAAAGACGTTGTTCGACATTCCAGTCGGACACTTGATTCTCATCAGGAAATCTATTTTTCTTTTTCCTTGTCGAACCTAATATAAGCGAGATTTCTTATATAAAAGATGAATTTTAAAAAGGGAATAGAAATAAACTGAGTTTCATCAGCATGGGGCTTTGGAACTTTTTGTCGGTGTTTTGAACAGAAAAGAAGAATGATAAAATCATTTTTGTTTTATTAATAAAAGTTGGAGTGATAATTTTGTTAGCGTATATTAAAGTGCATTAATGAATCATCACTTGAATAATGCAATACTCTAAGTACAGTGTGAGAAATATCTTTATGATCCAATCTATTTTATATTAGCGTGCTCTGATAAATAAACAACTCTTGGAATATCGTTACTTCTTATTTTTTTTAATTATTCTTTTAAATATCAAGATATAATACCATATAATTTTCATTGGATTTTAACAAAAATTATTTACATGAGAAGATTAGCATAAAAGTGTGGGTGTGTGGATATATATATATATATATATATATATATATATATATATATATATATATATATATATATATATATATATATATATATATATATATATATATATATTTGGGCTCAGGCCATGTCGTCCTGATGGAGGTTCCTATTGGGTAGCTTTCTAGGGTATATTTGACTACAGTGATATTCCCAGAGAATTTTACCTTAAGGTATCCAGAATTCTAACTCCTGGAGCGAATATCCCTAAATAATCTCACAGGGATATCGCATAATATCAGAGGACGTATTCTTGACACATCACATAGCTATCTTCGCCCCGAACAGTATTAACGCTTCGAGGGGGTACAGTGACAAGAATCTGAAACGAGAATGAAAAGAGAGCCGCTCATAAGGCATCTCTCCTATTCCGTTTCCAGTGTGTATATGACAAAGGCGGTAGCGCCCTCTTTATTCCTTTTCGTGTAGCTCTACTACTCGGTGTTTTCCCTTGTGTTCTCTCGTTATTTTGGATTTAATTCAACATTTTGATGACTTCTCTGGCCTCTTCTGCCTCTGGAAAGTTGAGTATTATCTTTACTATGTATAAATGTAAGCTCTTGTCGTTTTGTATTAAATCAAAAGGGATATTAAGGTAAACAAGAGCTGTTGCCTACCGGAGGCATCCTGGATGCTATCGCTCGCTCTTTTGGGTCATTTAGTTAGCTGGAGCGACGTTTCCGGTTTGTTATGCTTTAATAATTTAGCTCCTCTAGGAATGCTTATATTATACCGTCAGTTTTTAGCTCGGTGATTTTGACACGGGTCGAGGTACCGATCTTGCCCTTCGCGATGCTTCGTAGCCTAGACGTCTGGCACTAGTACTTTCATGCATGATATAAATTTTTCCGAGTGTTATATTATGGAAGCTATAGGCAAATATTTTATACATGTAAGATGTTGTTGAATATTTTTTCCAAGATTGTATACGAGAGTTTCGGTGATTTAGGTAATCGATTCTTACCTTACCTGGTCTAGTATTCTAGGTACACTAGTATACTTTCGCACATCCCGTTGTTCTTTTCTCATCCAGAGGCTAAGTTCAATCCCTCTCTCCCTCTGTAAGCCTTCGGCTTAATCCTAGTGGTTTTATCTGTATAATAATTCAGGTATATCTATTCTAGGATATGTCTGTACTGACCTGATAACTAGAGTGACTGGTTTTTTAGGTTAGGGCAGAACATCAGAGTTTTCTAGTCTGTGGTCTGCTTCTTCCTAGCATAGAGAATGAGTCTCCTTTGCTAGGTTAGGGGCAGACATAGGAAGCTTTACTTCCCTAGTTCACGTTGGAAGGATTCTGTAAGAGATGATTCCTTCCTCTAGCGGCCTAGCAGACTGTCCTGTGTTGTTTTTCTCGGGCTGGAGAATGAGTTTTCTCTGTTGCCTGGCGAAATAACTTCACCTAACTTTGTTCTGGTTGGGAGGAGGATAGTAAGTATTGCCAGTCTTCCTCCCTAATAGACAACTCTAGGTTAGGATGAGCTTCCCTAACTGCTGAGTGTGTCTCTTGCTAGAACGAAGTCTATAGGACCCTTATCCCTTCCCCACCTCTCTTTCTTTTATTTTCTTTTGGCCGCAGTCGTACTTCCGTACCTAGTATAGGTTAGGATGGAGGACTGGCTCTGATCTCTGCCGCCTGGCATTACGTGTCGGCCGGCAGAGACCCTTTGTTCTTTGTGTTAGCAGAGACCCTTTGTTCTTTGTAGAGTGAACCCCAGACCTCCCTTGGTCTCCCTTCTATGTCTGCCGGTAGAGCCCGGCAGGCTATGGATTCTTTGGAAGCCTGAATGCTACATTTTCCCCTTCCACAAGTTCACTCTTTCTGGATGGAGGGTCGTATGGCAATGCCGCCTTATAACCTTACATCCATACTGATTCACTGACTATTGTGATGCACCCCTAACCCGGCTGCCGGCTTAACAGCTGACAGCCGGGCAGGTGGAGGTTCTGTGGTTCTTGGCTACTGTCGGCGGGCATGGGCATTATTACCTTTGCCTGCCGGCAGTGGAAACACAGCCCGATTCTGCTGGCCACTACGATTAGCGGCCGCCAGCCGGGTATTAGTGTTTTCAGCCGTCGGCTGGCAATGATTGCCAGCTGGCACACAGTCGCGAATCAGTAGGCTGCCGCCTATTAGTTAAAGATAGTATATCTTTGAACTATACAGGGGTAGATGCCGGCCGGCACGTGCAGGTGCACGCCGGCACGTACCGGCACGTGCTAGCCGGCACAACAGCATGCGATGTACAGTAGTTGCTATATTTGTAGTGTAATACACACTGCATTAACAGAAACTGCTGTACATAGCTTGTGATAACACTAAAGTTCTTCATCATACTTAATGTTATCTTGTACAGCCTTTTGTTGTGACCCTACAATATATAGAAAGTAAAGTAGTGGAATGGAAGGAGATATCATCTAGGTTAATGTGGGTAGGGGTTAGGTTGGGTAGGGAATGTTGGGTGTTTGTCAGTGCGTATGGGCCAGGTAGTGAGAAAAGTGAAGAAGAGCGGTGTGAGTTCTGGAATGAATTAACTAGGTGTGTAGAAGGACTGGGTAGAAGGAATTATGTAGTTGTCATGGGTGACTTAAATGCTAGAGTGGGCACTGGAGAGGTAGAAGGTGTCATTGGGAAATATGGCGTACCAGGTGAAAATGAGAGTGGTGAGAGAGTCGTAGATATGTGTGTTGAACAAGAGATGGTAATAAGTGCTAGCTTTTTTAAAAAGAAAGATAAGAATAACTATACATGGGTAAGAGTGGCAAATGTAAGAGTAGTAGAAAGGGCATTAATGGATTATGTGTTGATAACTAAAAGATTGTTTGGAAGATTGAAAGACATTCACGTGTTTAGGGGTATGGCTAACGGTATGTCTGATCATTTTTTGGTGGAAGGAAAATTAGTTGTAGCAAAAGAGTGGGGGAATTGAGTAGGTGGATGTAAAAGGGAGCTAGTGAGGGTAGAAGAGCTAATAAAACCTGGGGTAAAAAGTAAATATCAGGAAAGGTTGAAAATGGCATATGACGAGGTAAGAGTAAGAGAAACTGGTAATTTAGAGGAGGAGTGGAAGTTAGCAAAAGAAAGTTTTGTTGGAATTGCAAGTGATGTATGTGGCAAGAAGGTTGTTGGAGGCAGCATGAGGAAGGGCAGTGAATGGTGGAATGAAGGAGTGAAGGTAAAAGTGGAAGAGAAAAAGAGGGCTTTTAAAGAATGGCTGCAGAGTAATAGTATAGAGAAGTATGAAAAATATAGAGAGAATTATGTGGAAGTAAAGCGCAAGGTACGTGAGGCAAAGAGGGCAGCTGACCTGAGGTGGGGTCAGGGATTGGGTCAGTCATATGAAGAGAATAAGAAGAAATTTTGGAAAGAAGTGAAGAGAGTAAGGAAGGCTGGCGCAAGAATTGAAGAGACAGTGAAAGATGGAAATGGAAGGTTATTAAAAGGAGAGGAAGCAAGGAAAAGGTAGGCGGAATATTTTGAAAGTTTGCTGAATGTTGAGGATAATAGGGAGGCAGATATAATGGCTGTTCCAGGTGTTGAGGTGCCAGTGATGGGAGATGAGAATGAGAGAGAGATTACAATAGAGGAAGTGAGGAGAGCACTAGATGAAACGAGAGTAGGAAAAGCATCTAGTATGGATAGTGTGAAAGCTGAGATGTTGAAGGAAGGGGGTGTGACTGTACTTGAATGGTTGGTGAGATTGTTTAATATTTGTTTTGTGTTGTCAATGGTACCAGTAGATTGTGTTTGTGCATGTATTGTACCACTATATAAGGGTAAGGGAGATGTGCATGAGTGTTGTAATTCAAGAGGTATTAGTTTGTCGAGTGTAGTTGTAAAAGTGTATGGTAGAGTAACGATTAATAGGATTAAGGATAAAACAGAAAATACAATCTTGGAAGTACAGGGTGGTTTTAGAAGAGGTAGGGGTTGTATGAATCAGATTTTTACAGTTAGGCAGATATGCGAGAAATATTTAGCAAAAGGTAAGGAGGTGTATGTTGCGTTTATGGATCTGGAGAAAGCATATGATAGAGTTGATAGGGAAGCAATGTGGAATGTGATGAGATTACATGGAGTTGGTGGAAGGTTGTTGCAAGCAGTGAAAAGTTTCTACAAAGGTAGTAAAGTATGTGTTAGAATAGGAAATGAAGTGAGTGATTGGTTTCCGGTGAGAGTGGGGCTGAGACAGGGATGTGTGATGTCGCCGTGGTTGTTTAACTTGTATGTTGATGGAGTTGTGAAAGAGGTGAATGCTCGAGTGCTTGGACGAGGATTAAAACTGGTAGGCGAGAATGACCATGAATGGGAGGTAAATCAGTTGTTGTTTGCGGATGATACTGTACTAGTTGCAGACACAGAAGAGAAGCTTGGCCGATTAGTGACAGAATTTGGAAGTGTGTGAGAGAAGGAAGTTGAGAGTTAATGTGGGTAAGAGTAAGGTTATGAGATGTACGAGAAGGGAAGGTGGTGCAAGGTTGAATGTCATGTTGAATGGAGAGTTACTTGACGAGGTGGATCAGTTTAAGTACTTGGGGTCTGTTGTTGCAGCAAATGGTGGAGTGGAAGCAGATTTACGTCAAAGAGTGAATGAAGGTTGCAAAGTGTTTGGGGCAGTTAAGGGAGTAGTAAAAAATAGAGGGTTGGGCATGAATGTAAAGAGAGTTCTGTATGAGAAAGTAATTGTACCAACTGTGATGTATGGATCGGAGTTGTGAGGAATGAAAGTGATGGAGAGACAGAAATTGAATGTGTTTGAGATGAAGTGTCTAAGGAGTATGGCTGGTGTATCTCGAGTAGATAGGGTTAGGAACGAAGTGGTGAGGGAGAGAACGGGTGTAAGAAATGAGTTAGCGGCTAGAGTGGATATGAATGTGTTGAGGTGGTTTGGCCATGTTGAGAGAATGGAAAAGGGTTGTCTGCTAAAGAAGGTGATGAATGCAAGAGTTGATGGGAGAAGTACAAAAGGAAGGCCAAGGTTTTGGTGGATGGATGGTGTGAAGAAAGCTCTGGGTGATAGGAGGATAGATGTGAGAGAGGCAAGAGAGCGTGCTAGAAATAGGAATGAATGGCGAACGATTGTGACGCAGTTCCGTTAGGCCCTGCTGCTTCCTCTGGTGCCTTAGATGACCGCGGAGGTAGCAGCAGTAGGGGATTCAGCATTATGAAGCTTCATCTGTGGTGGATAACGTGGGAGGTTGGGCTGTGGCACCCTAGCAGTTCCAGCTGAGCTCGGTTGAGTCCCTGGTTAGGCTGAAGGAATGTAGAGAGTAGAGGTCCCCTTTTTGTTTTGTTTCTTTGTTGATGTCGGCTACCCCCCAAAATTGGGGGAAGTGCCTTTGGTATATGTATGTATGTATGTAAGTTCTTTCTGTATTCTTTCTATCCCGTACTGTTGCGTTTCTTAACCATCTGAAATAAGATTCTAGAAAATGAAACAAACCAGTAATCTACAAATATGAAGCTTTTGTTAATGTAAGGCTGTTACTCAGATCTCGGGGCTTCCTAAATGTAACAGTAATCTGAAATAGATAATTGTTATTTTATTTTACTTTTCATAATATGTATTCCACCACAGGTCCTTAAACTTACGGTAAAAGCTGAAGATCAAGTAATTTTTTTTACCATAAACTTTTTTCAACCACAAAAGAACTACATAGAATTTGACTTCATAATTTTTTTTTTATTTAAAATTGAGTGGTTTTATAGGAGTAAAAACTCGCTTGTCAGTCACCCATGATTAATTTAATATATTCATGAAAAAGGACACATCCTTATACCTTGCATATTAAAAGTACATTTCTCTGTTTATAAAAATACTAAAAACATGAGAAGCCCATTACTTTAAGTGACCATGGTATAACGGAATATAAACTGGACACTAGGGTAACTTTCTCTGAGCTACAATAAATGTTAAGGACAAACATCCTCTGAATTGGTCTTCTTAATGAGCAAACACATTTTCCCTTATACGTAATTGTGTTTAGGGTCCACATGGAGCAAATATGGAAACATTTCCAACGTAATTTACTAATTCTCTCATTTGTTTTTTATGCTTTTATCCGGTTGCTGAAAGATGAATCTCATGCAAGCAGTCTATTTCATAACAGTTGATAAATTAACAAGATAATCAACTTTAAACTTTTGAGTTGAAAAATAAACGCAACCTCAAGATTAAAAAAAATATAAGTACCTCTAAGAATTTTTTTTTTTTTTTTGATGACCTTTTACCACTGTAGCATTCATATCTATTAGTATTTCAATGTGGTGTGTTGATTTAAACTTTTCTTTACTTCAATAACTTGAAGAGTTACGTTTGCATTTTAATGGCAATTCATGGATATGTGAGAAAAGGGCCAACTTAAAAGTGATTTGATTTTGGTGGTAATCCACATCACTTCGTAAAAATTAAGAGCATAAAGCCCTCATAAATCTAGCAATCACCACATTATGGTCCTGATTCTGGTATTATTTCGGAGCTGCTGATCGAGAATAGGAACACAAAAAATGAGTCTAGTGAAGCTCGAGATGGCTGGGTAGAGAAAACTGAGCTGCCTTT
>NC_090747.1:55372657-55377657 GCF_036898095.1 Palaemon carinicauda | reverse complement strand
TATTCTCATTCCTCTGTCTTCCAGTGTTCCTCCCCACCTTTCTAGTTTAATTTTCAGGTTTTCCCTTCTCTCAGCGCACAAAAAGATATCATCTGCATACAATATGCTCCAAGGCACTGCCTCTATAACTTCGTCAGTAATATCATCTATTACTATATTGGAAATTAATGGACTAAGTACTGATCCCTGGTGCAATCCTACTCTCACCTCAAATCCTTCCGTCACTCCACCAGTGCTCTTCACTCTGGTATACACCCTGGATAGATACATGTACTTTTCTAGGACCATCCCCTTCCTCAAACACCTCCGTACTTCTCTCAGGACTCTGTCATAAGACTTTTCAAGGTGTATGAACACCAAATGTAATTCTCTTTGCTTTTCCCTGAATTTCTTTATCAGTTGCCTCCGACTAAATATATTATCTGTGGTTCCACTTCCTTACATAAATCTCAATAGCCCTTTTCATATTTGAACCTCCCCTCTTATTCTGCCATCCATTATCCTTTCTAATATCTTCATTGTGTGGGATACTAATTTGATGCCCCTTTAGTTACCACACTCTTGAGTATCCCCTTTACCTTTGAAATTTGGATTTAATATATTCTCTCACCACTCCTCTGGTATCTGTTCTTGTTCGAGTATCTTTATCATTAGACCGTTTAAGATACCCACCCCCTAATCTCCTAATGATTTCCATGATTCTACAGGGATCGTCTCATCGTATTGCCCTAGCATTTTTCATGTTTTTTTTTTCAGCGAATCTACTATCTCTTGCCAGGAGAACCCAATACCATGTCATGTTCGACTCTCCATCTTCTTTCACTAGTTTTTCATTTTCTTCAGTTAAGAGCTGTTCAAAGTACTCTTCCCATCGCTTCAACATATCTTCTTCTTTTCTAAGTACCACAACATCTCGGTCTTTCATTTACTTAATGTGTGTAATATCTTTTGTACTTTTATATCTAGCTTTAGACAGTTTGGTCTTTTTGTTCATTCCTTCCTTTGTTCTTAGCTCATTACACACCCTTATGCCCGAGCCTTAGATTGGGCTACTACCTTTTTCACCTCTGTTTTTCTCTATAAATCAATAACTCTCCTTCTGTATCTGGGATTCTTACCATCTATTTCCATCTTCGCTTCCTTACTTTTCACTGACTTCTTAATGTCTTCATCCCACCACCAGCTCTCTTTTTCTTCTCACCAAATACTAGATTTCTCGTGTGTATTCTTGCCCATGCCTTCTCATTACAGCTGCACTATGTGGTCACCATTCCTGAATATCTTCAATTTCTAAGTCAATTTCTCCTTAAACTCTCTCCGCTTATGGACCTTTCTCTTTAATTTGTACCTTTTCATTTTCCCGACTCTTTTTTAGCTTTGGTGATGTCTTTTAAACTTAAGGTCCATACACAACAGTCTGTGTTGGGCTGCTACATGTTCTCCTGGGATAGCTTTTTAGTTTTTAACTTCCACCAGTTGTACTCTTTCATATGTAGTCAATTTGGGAGTTTCTGCCACAACTTCTATATATTATCAGGTGTGCCATAGAAAATGTTTACTAATGCCATGTCAAATCATTTAGCAAATTGCACTATGCTCTCTCCTTCAGTATTTCTCCCCTCAATTCCATGACACACATGCACACGGCCAATGACATAATTTTTACTTCCCACATAGCCAATCAAATCTGTCCCGACTACAATCTCTCACTTTCATCCACATCCTAAATCATTCCATTCATTTCACTCGAGAAGATGCATTTCTCTTTTTGTGTGAAACCAACTTGTGGTGCATAAGCACTGATAATATTCCATATTTCTCCTCCATAGCTTATTTTCATCCAGATGATAGGGTTATTCTTTCTTTGTATTTCTAACACAGAGTTCTTCCATTCTGCAGATAAGACAACATCAACTCCATTTCATTGGCACCAGTGACAGTAGTCAAGTTGTCGCCCTTACGCTTCCGATACATTACCCTGCAACGTTAATTACTGCAAAATCTTTAATGGATTTCTTTATATGGTTAGAAGAGCAAAATTAGCTTAGTCTCTACTTGTGCAACATTAGGCATTTATCAGAGTTTGATATGGTGGCCTCAGCCTTCTTGAATTTCGACCAATTTTAGACTTCTCATTTCGATGATATAGAAGGTCATGTAATACCTAATTACATGGGTTTCCGTGATGGGGAGTCCATTTCTGGAATTATTTTTGGGATACGGGGTCAATGACAAGGTCAAATCAAGGTTCAAAGTTCAAATTTAACCCAAATTTGAAGAAAAATCACCACTATTGACGGATTTTATGTGGTCTGTTGTTTTTCTATTTCAGTATCCCAGGTTTTATTGGGTTAGGCCAGTAGGTACATGTATGCTTCATTTGTCTAAATGCAGCTAGGTCCTGAGTATCAATTGATGTTTGCTCATTGCATTCAGCAACACATTTGGGGTGCTGGCAAAAATCAAACTACTCTTGGGCTCGCTGCAAAACTACACCACAAGCATGGTAGTTAAGAGCACATCAAGACTCTAAATGAGCATAGCATCACAAGCACATATGATGCAGTCCTACGCTCCTGTAAGTCAGTGGCCAAGTTTGTGTTGGACAATCATTCAGATTACCACACGAAACTCAGCTTAGGCACGGAGATGGGCTGAATCTCTGGCAGGGCTGAAAACTATGATTTCATCATCTATAGGTCAAATGGGATAAAGAGCACCCACGCCATAGTGATGGAGTTCCACCAGCATCCGTCCGGCCTCATTAACACAGAAAAAATTGATGTGATGCCGATGATTATCACTCAAAAAATCAAGAAACACGAAACGACCTCTGTGATATTCACCCAGCAATGTATAGAGCTGGAGCACTACACAGGGCCCTCCAAGGTGAACCCACCACTGCTTCTCATGAAAGCTCTGTCACAACTTCAGTCTGCAGTAGTAATCTTCTGTACAGCAACGAGATGCGTAATGGCTATCGCAAGTACATGGGAATGATAGGCCATTTGAGTGGGCAGGCTTCAATGCTCAGCAAGACTGATTGGTGGCAGGCTCTGCCCAGAATCACAAGTCACTGGATGTGTTTAGACTGGATGAGTTTAGACCGGTGATCGACTCACCAGCTGCTCACCCAGACACTGTATAATTACACTTGTGTATCTCGAGAGGACTCTCAATAGATTTGGGATGCAGTACACCGACCTCACAGTCGAAATCCAACTGTATCAGACTACATGCCTAATTCAATTGAATGACCCACTGCGCTGAACCAAAGTCATATTTCACCTAAGTATGGTGCACACATTCATGAGTTTCTTGGGCTGTGCAGGAACGCTGATGAAGACATCTGGCGTGGAGATTCTCATCAACGCATCGTTTGCTGGCATCAACAGCATAGTCAAGGAAAGGGCTGGACCAACGTTCTTCATGCATATTGTCTCATCACTGCCATGTTGCTGAAGAATTTCTACTTGGATGGGGCCAAAACTTATGAGAAGCTAGTTGTCTAACTGGAGATGGCCAGAAAACACCCAACCAGGAGGCTATGGGTAGATTGCCTGGTTAAGCCTACACTGTTGCCACTTAAGTTCCTGCAAGGAGAGCCAAATTGTAACTGCCTTTTCAAAAACAGTGTCTCAAGGCAATGCTACCAAACTTCTTCGCAGCAGGATACTACAATTATATCTACCTGAGCTGGGATGTGCGACAGATGTAGCACCTTCCCCACAGTGCTAAGCAAGACCTACCTCTGATGTGTCGAGTTGGCTGTCCTCTCTATCTTCTCCCGTGCGCATTGACCTAGTTTATGGTGTCCATGGCATTCCGAAGGGCCACTTCAGGATTTTCCGTATAAGTCTCATTCATGCATCTGATATCAGCCCACTCCTCCTCTAAGCAGGCAAGAAGTGTGTGGAGCTCTTCTCTCCTGCTCTTCTTCCGGACATATTACCAAAATGTCTAAACTTAGACTATGTTTATAATAATAACCCTGCCCTTCCCCTGCAGGAGAGTCTTACCAGAAAGAAATGTGGTTTACTGATAACAGTCCTCCGTCCAAGATGCCCCGGTACCTACATTGGGATGACCACCACACGGCTCTCTAAACGCCTCTCCTGTCACGTACAACTAAGTGCCATTAAGGCATATTGATAAAAAAAAACCACAATAGTTCAATTTTGCGTTTAAACATCATTAAAAATATCATAATCCTCAGCGACTACCCCGATGGCAGGAGGCTTAGCATTCTAAAGGCACTACTGATATACCAAGAGAAACCTATAAAGGAAATGTTTCTTCTAATTAACTGACGAAGGAACACAGCCACCCCATCCCCCACTCTGACCACGATCAGCCATAGCAACCACAACAACACTGACACCAGCACAGCAATGAGTGGAACAACACCTTGTTTGGAATGAATCTTCTCCCAGCGAGAGCTATAGCCAATCGTACAACAGATTCCTCTGACTCGTAATCTCATACAGGTGACAGCTTCGCAACCTGATCGCCTGGTTCCTCGTTAGTTCCAGAGCACACTTCACGGCACAGCCACAATCTTCCACTGCGGTCCATCCCCAACAAATGAGAGTTCACTGCCCAGAGGTAAAGCTACCCATATCCATATACATAGAGCGACGAGTCCTTCATTTTCGAGTTTAACTTCAATCATGATGATGAGCAGACATACCTTGCTGCTTGAAATGCGTTGCAACTGGACCTCACCCCTGAAAAATTCGTAGAGAAACAGATCACCGATCCCTAGAACGTGATTGATTTCGCACATAAACTTATGTTCAAATGTATCCATTTTTAAGTAAGGAAATTATTCATTTGGTGATGAATATATATCCTCTCTAAGAATATGAATAACACAGTTACTGGCAAATCGCAGTGCTCTTAAGAAGATTTGATCAATAGAAAAAAAATATTAATAAAATTACCGCCACTGAGGCAGCTATTATCTTCAATCAAACTTACATAAAAGAGGGTCTCTCACC
>NC_090747.1:55365157-55370157 GCF_036898095.1 Palaemon carinicauda | reverse complement strand
GTTTCTCTAGCAGAGAGGAAATTACTAATTAAAAAAATCACTAATTAGATTTCTTATCCCGCTGAAGGTTTATTGTCATTAGATGAGTATGAAGGCTCGCCTTGTTTATGTTTATAAAATTGTAAAGTTCTTCCATTTAGTTCTTTTCTTCATGAGCTCTTGTAAAACAGTAGTTACATCGTAGCATGTTCCTTTGGTTGATTACTAAATAATGATATTCGTATTACAAACATATATATATATATATATATATATATATATATATATATATATATATATATATATATATATATATATATGTATATATATATATATATATATATATATATATATATATATATATATATATATATATATATATATATATATATGATATAAGATGTATTGAACGATTGAAATGAAATCTTTTAGAAACAATAACAACATTTAAGAAAGATATTTCAAATATAAATCATCAGAAAAAAAACTTATGTCAGCCTGTTCAACATATATATATATATATATTATATAATATATATATATATATATATATATATATATATATATATATATATGTATTATATATATATATATATATATATATATATATATATATATATATATATATATATATATATATATATATATATATATATATATATATAAAACTTTCTGCAAGTTTGATTTTGCGAAGTCCCACTGATTCAACTATCCAATTAGAAAGATCATTCGACAACTTGGTTACAACTGGAATAAATCTTCTTGAATACTTTGTTGTATTGAACCTTATGGTGGATAAGGCCTTAATATGAGAATTAAATACATGTTTAGTATTACGAACAGGATGGAACTGTCCCGGAAGATCTGAATGTTAAGGATGGTCAGAATTATAGAAAACGTTTGCAATATGCATAATGAACTAATTAAACGATGGTGCCAGAGATTAGTATCTAAATCGGGAATAAGAAATTTAATAGATTGTAAGTTCCTGTCCAACAAATTAAGATGAGAATCAGCGGCCTAAAACCAGACAGGAGTGCAATACTGGAATCAAGGTAAAATTAAAAAATCAAAACACTTCAGAATAGATTGATCACCGAAAATCTTTAAAGACTCTTAATACGCCAATTTTATTTTGTGCAATTGAAGAAGACACAGACCTAACGCGTTCCTCATAAGTAAATTTTCTTTTGAGAATCACACCTAAAATTTTAAAAGAGTCATACAATGTCAAAGAAACATTATCACTGCTGAGATCTAGATGTTGAGAATCTACTGTTCTTGACCTTATTTACAATCATACTAAGATTTTATTAGGTTTCATCTTCATACCCCATTCTTGGCACCATGCACTAGTTTTAGCTTTATCCCTCTTAAGGGATTCAACAACCCCAAATCTGCATTCAGGATATGGAAATAATGCATAAGTAACAAGCTTGTTTTCTAGGCCAAACCTTATATAGGTATTTTCATCATTGATAAAATGTTCACTTTTTCTCTAACTCATCATAGAGAATCACACAATGATAGTGACTTTTATCCTTAAAATCTGCAAATCCAAACATAGCTTTTTTGTGAGCCAATCCAATAAGATTCGTCCAAAATTACGTATTTTAGGAAGAATTTTCGGTACCCTTCATATTGAAAAGAGACAGAGGGAAACAATTAAATTGAAAAAAAGGTGAATAACATATTGAAGAAAATATCCAGAATTATGTGGATACAAATGAAAAGTTGCGGAAAATTACCTTAAAACTACATTTAAATCTCAGGGAGCCTTACCTGATTTAAATAAAGAAAAACAAAGCAAAGAGAGCAAGATATATTTCCTTTCACCCTCTGTCTAGCTGTGAGGGATCCTGGAACAGAAGATTAAAAAGGGCTGGGCTAATAAGAGCCTTAGAAGATTGAAAAGACTCCAAAGTTTCAATGGTCTTAAGTTAGGGTCGTCCACAAGAAAGGAGGAACAGATATGAAACCTCAATACCAATGAAAAGTTAGAATAATATTTTGAAAGAATACATTGATGATTTTCTTCATAGAATTAATGTTGCAGATCTAATTTATCAAAAATCAATTGTTGTTATGGAAGGATTATTGAGCATTGAGCATCAGTACTTGAAATTCAAAGTTACATAAAATTTTATTTCCTTTATTGTAAAGAAAAACATCACGTTGTAATATGAATGGTGGCCAGAAAACTTGGGTCTCAGAAAACTCGGTCTCGGAAAACTAGGTCTAGAAAACTAGGTCTCAGAAAACTGGGTCTTTAAACGCCTGTACTTGCATCTTAAAGCCTTTAACTAGTTTTTTACACTATATAATTATAGGGTACCAGACAGTAATGTATTATTAAAAGAACATTTATTGAGTATATTTTTTACAATATAATTATAGGGTACTAAACAGTAATTTATTATTAAAAAAACATTTATTTGACAATAATTAATGGATAAAAAATTTAAAGGATGATGTTATATATGTATCTAGTAATTATAACACATTTAAAAACACTCAAGGTTAAGAATAATATATTTTCAAAAAATACCTTTAGTTGCTGCCATCATACTCTTCCGTTAACCTGTCAATGCAATTGTCAAGTTTTTCATATTTTTGTCACTTTTTAGCTGTTTTTTTTTCTCCTAGTTGCAAATGTTGAATCATAGTTTCGTCTAGAGCTTCTACTTTTTTCAAGACATCAATAAATTTTCATATATTAGGGTTTTTGCATGCTATAGATTGATTTAAGTCTGAGTGAAATCCTTCAAACGCATTGTGTGTCAGAGTTAACTTATTTATGACACGCCTCATATTCCAAAATGTTATAGGGTATAAAGGAGCTTCTCTTCTACGGCGACGTCCACGGATTGCACCAATATATTAGGTTAACTCAAGGTAACTAATAGATGCCATCGGAAGTAGCTCGTCTTCACTAAATTCTTCAAAAGCATTAGTAACTTCTTCAATTACTAAGAATGCCATGTTATTAATAACGAAAAGTTGTTGTCGATATTGTACTGACGCTTAAGACCCAAATCACAAATTCGGCGATAAATATTCTGGCACATATGAAAGAAGGACCCAGCAGTTTCACAGCAAGGAAATTGCTTTTTGATACTTTTACCAAGGCGTTTTTCGACATCAATCATCACTTCCTTGCGATTTGAATTTGGCAGAAGTTCTTTCAGTATTATGAAAGCTTTATCATAATTATTCTGTTTTGTCAGGTAATAAAATAAATGCACGAGGGAAGACTTTCCCGTGTATATAAGAATGTAATGTCAGAACTTGATACCATTTGTTAGGTAAAACCTTGAAAGTTCCATCAATTCTTAAATAAAGAGAACTTTGTGAGTCATTCATTCCCTTATCAGAAGAAATTACTATTTTTTATTTTTCATCGTCAATTCCACTGTCACTCCGCAGAAAAGCTTTTCCATCACTCAAAACACGGAATGATTGTGGTATTTCAAATCCTGTGCGTGTCTGAGGTAAAGGAAGAGCACCGAAAGCTTACGCCAATTAGTTATTGATGTTGAAATTGATGGCAAACTTAATATTTCACATTTTCCATTTTCATCGTTTTCTCACAGTATCGGCTAAAATAATTCGTGTTGTAGATGTCTCACCATTTTGAATTTTACACTTAATTTCTGATATAGCACTTCTGGCTCCCACTTTTGCTAATGAAGACGAATAATGATGGCTGTTAACTTTCTAGACTCACATTTCTACTGTCTTGAAATTTCATGTGAATTCGGGCCATGCATGAAGATCTTTGCCTTTCACATCGCCAGAATAGCATTATCTTGTCAGCACTGTACACATGAAAATCATATATGTAGTTCTCGTCGTCAATGAATTTCTATTTTCCACTTTGTGTTTCAATGTATCGAGAAGCCATCGTTATGGGTACTGAAACTACACTTAAAACATAAGAGACAGGATAGAAAACAAGAACTTCATCCCACATTAACAGTTTAATAGCCATTCTGATATAATACATACATACATACATATACCAAGGCACTTCCCCCAATATTGGGGAGTAGCCGACATCAACAAACCAAACCAAACAGCCCAGTTTCCGCGCGCTCTATAGGTAGCCAAGGGACCGACTTTTCTTATTTTTATGTACAAAATTAATTTGATATATTTCTATGCTTAACATAAATCTAATGTCTTAATTAAACATAAGTACACATTTTTACATTTTATTAGCCTATCTGAAGCTGTGTTAGTTTTGAGACCGAGTTTTCCACGACCGAGTTTTATGAGACTAAGTTTTCCTAGCACCATATATATATATATATATATATATATATATATATATATATATATATATATATATATATATATATATTGATACACAGTAAATCAATTGAGAACCACGTTATCTTTATTTTGGATGTGAAGATATAAAAAAAATATGATAAGAAAATTTCACTCATTCTAAAGGCGAACGGACTTTATCAAGCTAACAACTCTCGGTCAATTTAATGAAGGAAGGTGAGGAAAAAAAGTTTTGAAATATGAACACTTTATAATTTAGTGTCTGCAATAGAGAGGACATCCTAGTGAGAATTTGCAGTCTGGAGAAGTCCAATAGGTCTATCTTCATCTGCATCAGCAGTCACGAAAAAATTATTTCAGCAGCAAATTTTCTTTTATCACCTGGAAGATTGTTGCTGGACCTGACATTTGGCAGTTTTATAGGGCGATAGACCTGTTTTTCCAAATCTCGAACCATTTTATTTTTGTCAACAGCAAAAAGATTTGCAGAAAATGGAGCCAAATTCGCCTCTTAAAAGACTCGTATCATTTGATTCGTGAGGAGTTTGGCGAGTTGCCAGTGTCATACACACGTGTACGATTTACTCGTCTCTCGTCATTGAGAAAATAGCAATGGGATTATTCGATTTTTTATTTTTCACACTTACATATGACACTTCTTTGTAATGAAAGAACACTAAGAGAGAGAGAGAGAGAGAGAGAGAGAGAGAGAGAGAGAGAGAGAGAGA
>NC_090747.1:55355157-55360157 GCF_036898095.1 Palaemon carinicauda | reverse complement strand
CTATGTGTGCTTCTGACGTCAACCATACTCCCTGTAATCGTGACATGGGCAAAAAGGCGACCCAGTGGCCTCCGAAGAGTGCAACCCGGGATACCAAAACTGATGGAGTCTGTGAGGGGATAGAACAGGCTTTTCACGTCCACAAAAAGGTGGTGGACATGCATGTGCATGTGCACCCATGCAGCACACTATATGAAGTTATGTATTATGTGGATAACCCAAACGTACCGTGATGGGAACCAATGCTTGAGTGGGGTACGCACAATTATTAGAGGGTACGTTTGTCCATGGGGACTTGAACCCACTGGGTCTTTCATTCCGAAGATTCGCATTGGTAAGTGGAAAATTGCGACATTTTGGTACTGTTATAAAAAGGTCCCACTTTGCGTGTGCCCTGTTCGAGAGTGAGTAGTATAGTATTGACCTCCACCCGTGTGATTATTGCAGCTGACAAGTTTTTTCAAATGGTACAAGGGGCTTGTCGCTACCTTGTACATGGTGCGTGCTACGCGGGGCCAAGTGGTCACGTGACCTCCACGATTTCGCCTTTCCGTAGCCCCTTTGAACAATATAGGTCCATTTGCAGGAGAATGCTTCAATCAAGGATGTCCAAATTGATACCGTTGACCTCCGTGCGACACGGGCTCCCCATCTGTGACAACATTTATTCATCGCTCTTGTAACCAAGCATAGGTTATTAGGGTATGCCGAGTGCTGATTGTACATAACACAACACATGTTTCCTTATTTTCAGAGAACAGTGCACTTCAGAACAGTGAAAGGGGTAACGTTTTGCTAAGCTCGATACGGGCTGTGCATTACTGATTACTCACTACTCTTTCAAGGGTGGTGTGTTCAAGTCCTGTTAAAGGCTAAAAAGCCATAATGCATTGTCGGTTAAGCTATACTGTGTACTTATTGTACAACGTACGTCAACATTGGCTGAGAACCATGCATTACAGGCCAGTACAATGTGGGGCGGCCAACTTAGATGCAAAATGACCAAATTATGCAACATGTAACATATCCCACCCCAATTAGCCAAGAAATTCCATCTCAACCTTCGGTCCGCTGGGCTCCCAAAAACCGCTGCCCGTTGGTACACTGTAATAGTAGGTTTGTCATACTGTATTAATTATATGGATAATGTGCAGGAGCACGTTAGGTTATAACTGAGATGCAAGGTGAATGCAAGTAACTTTATTTCAACGGATCATGAAATTATATCCCAGCAGCTCCGAGCAGGCACGTCACAAAAGTTCAAATTGAATGAACAGGCACTGTTAAACACGTTGTTATCAGTGCGAGAGGAGAGCGATATATACTATACCAAAAATAAAAAAAACAGAAATACCATTACATTTTACGAGTGTGTGTGAAACACGTGGGGTGCAATATAGTCAGCGGCTGAACATCCACCTCTAAATCCTGCTAGCTCTGTTTGCTCATTGAAGAGTGCTAGTATGATCTTTGTAATTATTTATATATAACTAAGAGTGAACTTATTGGGCAGTAATTTTTCAGTACTATGTTTCCATTTTTTTGTGAGTTATTATGGTAATAAATTGTTTAAAAAATGTAGATATAGGGCATTCTTGAAGACATTTTATATAAAGTTCAGAAATCAAAATCCATTTTTAGGCTATTTCTACTACCGCTAAAGTATAACATTATATATTTAATGACTTAATCTCTTTTATTGAGCATATTTCCATTTTCCACCTTAGAAGCAAACATGTGTTGGTGATGTCCCAAGTGTTCTTTTCATCAATTTGATACTTATTCCTTTCTTTGGTATTTTCCTAATTTTGGACGGATTGTGTTTACGAATATCATAGGTTTTAGTTTCTTTATTGATTCAGATAGTTTGCCTAACTTTATTTCATCTCTCTTGGATTTTACCCTCATTTCCATCCTTTTTTTCTTTTTATAAGATCTTTTATCTTTCTTTGCAGCTAACTACATGTTTCCTGAACCAGGATTAGAGACATGGCCGGTCAAAAGCTATTGTCTTTGAGTGATTTCGCCTGGGGCTCTAATCCTAAGGTTGATGGGAGAATCCAGACATTAATGTATCAAAATATATGGCTTATCTGCATATGAAAAACACGTCAAATGTGCTAAATTTATCATTAATCGAATGTCAAATACAAACATACCAAATACCTACGATGGTGAAGATGGGTTGATGTCAATTCTAAGCACAAAAACCCTGAATTCGAAAGATATAAGTGCAGGAAATTTGTTATTGACTTTTACCATTCTCCGTGCATAAATCATAGGTCACTCTTGCTACAAGTTTCCTGGACCAGGGTTTGAATCCTGGCAGGTCGGAATCTATTGTGTTTGAGTGTTTTTGCCTGGAGCTCTAATCTTTATATATATATATATATATATATATATATATATATATATATATATATATATATATATATATATATATATATATATATATATATATATATATATATATTTATATATATATATACATATATATATATATATATATATATATATATATATATATATATATATATATATATATATATATATATATATATATATATATATATATATATATATACATATACATACATACATATACCAAAGGCACTTCCCCCAATTTTGGGGGGTAGCCGACAACAACAAGAAACAAAACAAAAAGGGGACCTCTACTCTCTACGTTCCTCCAGCCTAACCAGGGACTCAGCCGAGTTCAGATGGTACTGCTAGGGTGCCACAGCCCAACCTCCCACATTTCCACCACAGATGAAGCTTCATACTGCTGAGTCCCCTACTGCTGCTACCTCCGCGGTCATCTAAGGCACCGGAGGAAGCAGCAGGGCCTACCGGAACTGCGTCACAATCGCTCGCCATTCATTCCTATTTCTAGCACGCTCTCTTGCCTCTCTCACATCTATCCTCCTATCACCCAGAGCTTTCTTCACAACATCCATCCACCCAAACCTTGGCCTTCCTCTTGTACTTCTCCCATCAACTCTTGCATTCATCACCTTCTTTAGCAGACAGCCATTTTCCATTCTCTCAACATGGCCAAACCACCTCAACACATTCATATCCACTCTAGCCGCTAACTCATTTCTTACACCCGTTCTCACCCTCACCACTTCGTTCCTAACCCTATCTACTCGAGATACACCAGCCATACTCCTCTGACACTTCATCTTAAACACATTCAATTTCTGTCTCTCCATCACTTTCATTCCCCACAACTCTGATCTATACATCACAGTTGGTACAATCACTATCTCATATAGAACTCTCTTTACATTCATGCCCAATCCTCTATTTTTTACTACTCCCTTAACTGCCCCCAACACTTTGCAACCTTCATTCACTCTCTGACGTACATCTGCTTCCACTCCACCATTTGCTGCAACAACAGACCCCAAGTACTTAAACTGATCCACCTCCTCAAGTAACTCTCCATTCAACATGACATTCAACCTTGCAACACCTTCCCTTCTCGTACATCTCATAACCTTACTCTTACCCACATCAACTCTCAACTTCCTTCTCTCACACACCCTTCCAAATTCTGTCACTAGTCGGTCAAGCTTCTCTTCTGTGTCTGCTACCAGTACAGTATCATCCGCAAACAACAACTGATTTACCTCCCATTCATGATCATTCTCGCCTACCAGTTTTAATCCTCATCCAAGCACTCTAGCATTCACCTCTCTCACCACTCCATCAACATACAAGTTAAACAACCACGGCGACATCACACATCACTCTCACCGGAAACCAATCGCTCACCTCATTTCCTATTCTAACACATGCTTTACTACCAGTGTAGAAACTTTTCACTGCTTGCAACAACCTTCCACCAACTCCATATAACCTCATCACATTCCACATTGCTTCCCTATCAACTCTATCATATGCTTTCTCCAGATCCATAAACGCAACATACACCTCCTTACATTTTGCTAAATATTTCTCGCATATCTGCCTAACTGTAAAAATCTTATTCATACATCCCCTACCTCTTCTAAAACCACCCTGTACTTCCAAGATTGCATTCTCTATTTTATCCTTAATCCTATTAATCAGTATTCTACCATACACTTTTCCAACTACACTCAAGAAACTAATACCTCTTGAATTACAACACTCATGCACATCTCCCTTACCCTTATATAGTGGTACAATACATGCACACACCCAATCTACTGGTACCATTAACAACACAAAACACACATTAAACAATCTCACCAACCATTCAAGTACAGTCACACCCCCTTCCTTCAACATCTCAGCTTTCACACCATCCATACCCGATGCTTTTCCTACTCTCGTTTCATCTAGTGCTCTCCTCACTTCCTCTATTGTAATCTCTCTCTCATTCTCATCTCCCATCACTGGCACCTCAACACCTGGAACCGCAATTATATCTGCCTCCCTATCATCCTCAACATTCAGCAAACTTTCAAAATATTCCGCCCACCTTTTCCTTGCCTCCTCTCCTTTTAACAACCTTCCATTTCCATCTTTCACTGTCTCTTCAATTCTTGCGCCGGCCTTCCTTACTCTCTTCACTTCTTTCCAAAACTTCTTCTTATTCTCTTCATATGACTGACCCAGTCCCTGACCCCACCTCAGGTCAGCTGCCCTCTTTGCCTCACGTACCTTGCGCTTTACTTCCACCTTTTGCTCTCTATATTTTTCATACTTCTCTATACTATTACTCTGCAGCCATTCTTCAAAAGCCCTCTTTTTCTCTTCCACTTTTACCTTCACTCCTTCATTCCACCATTCACTGCCCTTCCTCATGCTGCCTCCAACAACCTTCTTGCCACATACATCACTTGCAATCCCAACAAAATTTTCTTTTGCTAACTTCCACTCCTCTAAATTACCAGTTTCTCTTACTCTCACCTCGTCTTATGCCATTTTCAACCTTTCCTGATATTTACTTTTTACCCCCGGTTTTATTAGCTCTTCAACCCTCACTAGCTCCCTTTTACATCCACCTA
>NC_090747.1:55345157-55352657 GCF_036898095.1 Palaemon carinicauda | reverse complement strand
TCATCTGTTATCTCTGATGAGGTTTCTGTGCTTACCGTATTGTACTCTAGTCCTATGCGTGTCCTGCTAATTGTGTAATTTATTGAAGCTGTATATTTTAGTACAAATAAATCAATATGTTCATATTCTTATCAGCATAAACTACTGCTTTCCTGTATGTCAAAATAGTCCACACTTTTTTATCTTCCCAAGGTATGGGTATCCCTTGTAAATATCAATAAATTCAGAACAAAACATCCTAACTCTTCGGGACACGGACATTGCATCACCGAAGGAGGGCCTCCATGCTGACAGTACGACCGCTGGTGTTGCACTTAGGCTTGTTTATGCTGCATTTGAAATCACATAGTCTATAATAACACACCCATCATTTTTCTAATGTTGCTGAAGTAAGGAATGAATAACATTTTGCAGAATAATGTAACCAAAGAAGCAAACCATCAACCCGTGAATATACCCATTGGACAAGATAGTTGTTCCTTCACCTCTCTAAAATTAAGATCCTGAATCATGCCTGCGACAAAATTACGATTCCAAGAAACTCCCCCCCCCCCCATTAAGTTTCCCTCACCACTGTTCACACACCCCCCGCCCCCCACAAAAAAAAAATGATTAGCAAACCCAGCTTTAATCACATGACATAAGCAATTTTGTGCTAAATATAAACGGTATATTTCAAGTGAAACTATATAAAAAAAAACTCAATCTAATCTGAATTTAATTTGTTTTCTAATCGTTGTCTTAGAAAGTTTTATATTTTTTTCCACCATGTCCCTCTCCTACATTTCTTCCATGAAAGGAAATCGAGATTTGGTTGACGAAGAAAATTACGTAAAGGAGATGCATAAAGATAATATATTAAAAACAAGAACCCAGTTGTCACCGTTTTCACAATGACTATACTTCAAGTAAATCGCTCATACTTTAAACGCTTGGTACTCATATATTTGCTATACCTAATGTGGAAATTGAGAGCTGAAGAGATATAAAGGCTTTGAGAGACAAATCGAAGAACTCTTGGTCCTATTCAGTCACACTGATATATGGAAATTGGGTAAACAATCATAACATTGAGATGAGTTGGTTGGGTGGGAGTTATAATATTGTTGTGGTGAAAATTTAAAGAGTAAATTTGCTCGGGTGGAAATTTAGTTCAGTGGAAATATCTAGAAGGAGAATTTTTTTTTTTGCGGGGGTGGGGGAGAGTTTTTAGAGGGTGGTGGGTTAGATTTTAGCCCTGCCCTCCCCTTGATACTGAGAGATGGCTGGCGCACTTCTCGTTGCATGTAAATTGTTCACAGTTAAAACATGTGCAAACTGAAATGAGAGATTAGTTCAATGAAACAAAATCATTTATAGATTACATTTTGCTAAATATCCTCGGCTTGCGTAGCACATTTTCATTGCAATGCGCTACATAATATGTTCATTTAATTCTGAATCTGAATTAAATTAAGGACATTTCCAAATACTATGATGTGACGGGCCATGAATAGGTTGTCAGTCAAAAGCGAGATGATGCAACTGAGTAACTTTATCACAGACAAATTGAGTATATTTACACACTAGGTCCCGGTAAGAAGGTCACAAAATACAAATATTCTATTTCTTGTCAAACCAGCATCCGGTTCTGTTAACAGGAAACAAGGAAGTAGGCAGACAGGTTAATACAAGTTGCTGTCAGTGCGAGGGGAGAGGGAAGATACAAAGGATAATATACACAAAAAAGAGTAATGTCTAACATGTACGATCATGTGACACACAGGTGGTACATGGCTCCCCCTCCCCCCCCCACCCACTATATATGACACACTGTACATGTTAAACATGACACCCTGATCTAGAGAGGCGAACTGTAGGCGGGTCATCTGGTAGGACATAAGCGGGTTTTAGATGACATAGGAAACCCAGTCTTCTTTGCCCCGAAAGTTTAGTAGAAATGCTTTCAGACTGCGTCGGATCACAAGAAAAGGGCCCGTGTAAGGGGGCCTTAACGGTGACTTGCTAGTGTCGTTGTGTAGGAAAACGTGCGTTGCAGAGTGCAAGTCTGTCTGTATGTGATGCTTTGCTGGGGGCTTGTAAGTTTGAGGGAATAGAGTAAATTCTCCCACGGCATGACGTATGCGCTGGAGATTGTTAGAGGAGGTTGAAGAAGGAAAAAATTTGGCAGGGACGACCAACGGGTCAACATGCACCATTTCATCTGCTGAGACGTCCAGGGCGTCGTTAGGAGTAGTACTTAGTCCCAGAAAGACCCAGGGAATCTGAGTAAACCAGTTGGAGTCCTTACAGCAGGATATTAAAGCTGCTTTGAGGGTGCGATGAAAACGCTCAACCATTCCATTGGCAGCGGGTCGTAAGCAATTGTTTGATGTAGGATGATGCCCAGAAGATTGGCTAGTGATGTCCACAATTGAGAGGTGAAAGGGTTACTCCGGTCAGAAGTAATATGCTCAGGGTTACCAAATCTTGCTACTCATCCTCAGAGTAAGGCAGATGTGCATGAGGTGGACGTTGCAGTTTCCATGTGAATGGCTTCAGGATAACGAGTAGAATGGTCGATGACGGTAAACAGGTAGCGATGTCCTTGTGATGTGGGTAAGGATATCTCCAAATACTATGATGTGACGAGCCAAGAGTAGGTTGTAAGTCAAAGGCGAGATGAATGCAACTGATTAACTTTATCACAGACACATCGAGTATGTATACACACTAGGTACCGGTAAAAAGGTCACAAAATACAAAAATGCTATTACTTGTCAAACCGGCAACCAGTTCTGTTAACATTTAACATGGAAGTAGGCAGAGAGGTTAAAACAAGTTGCTATCAATGCGAGGAGAGAGCGAAGATACAAAGTATAATGTATACAAAAATGAGTAACGTCGTTACCATGTACGATCGTGTGACACAAGGGTGGTACATGGCTCCCGACCTATAAATGACATACTGTACATGTTAAACAGGGCACACTGATCTAAAGAGGCGAACTGTAGACGGATCATCTGGAGGAGATAAGCGGGTTTTAGATGATCAAGGTAGAGCCAGTCTTCTTTGCCCCGAATGTTTAGTGGGAAGGCTTTCGTATTGTGCCTGATCACAAGGAAATGGCCCGTGTAAGGGGCCGTTAGCAGTGGCTTGCTAGCGATGAAAACGTTCAACCATTCTATTGGCAGCAGGGTTGTAGGCAGTTGTCTGATATAGGGTGATGCCCAGAAGATTGGCTAATGATGTACACAATGGAGAAGTGAAAGGATTTACTCTTGTCAGAAGTAATATGCTCACGGATACCAAATCTTACTATCCATAATGAGAGTAAGGCAGATGTGCATGAGGCATACGTTGCAGTTTCCATGGGAATGGCTTCAGGCCAACGAGTGGAACGGTCGATGATGGGAAACAGGTAATGATGTCCTTGCGATGTGGGTAGGGGGCCTACGACGTCGACGTGAATGTGGGTGAAACGACGCTGAGGTTGAGGGAAGGTGCCCTCTCCTGAATCTGTGTGTCGATGTACTTTTAGAGTTTGGCAATAAGTACAGGCATGGACCAAATCCTTAGAATCCTTAATAATGCTGTGCCAAATGAACTTCGTCGTCAGCAACTGTACAGAAGGACGGTGGGAGGGATGTGAAAGGCCGTGAATGAAATGAAGCACTTGTCGGTGTATGGGAACAGGAATCAATGGTCGCAGTCTACCAATACTGACGTCACAGAGGAGGGTGGTGTTGGAGTCGTCGAAGGGGACGTCTTCCCAACGGAGGGATGTGCAGGATGTCTTACATGATTTATACTCTATATCTTGTAGTTGGGCTTCAGCCAAAGCATTTTAATCCAATCCCAGTTGAATGGCGGCCAACGTGTTTCTTGACAGGGCATCAGCAACGGGATTCATTTTCCCAGTGACGTGTTGAAGGGTGCAATTTTAATCATCCATGGCGGAGAGATGTTGGCATTGACAGGCAGACCAGGCTTCAGACTGTTGAGTGAATGCATGCACCAGAGGCATGTGGTCTGTGCGACTGACGATGGCGTACCTTCCAAGAAAGGGCGAAAGTGATGGACAGCCAAGTGCACCGCCAGCAATTTGCGGTCGAAGGTAGAATAACCTGATTCTGCCTTGGACAGTTTTCTACTGAAGAAGGCCAATGGGCGGGACGAGCCGCAGGCCACCTGTTCGAGTACTGCGCTAATAGCAACGTCACTGGCATCGGTGGAGAGAAAGAGAGGGGCCTGTGGGACGGGAAAAGTGAGAGAAGCATCGGTTGATAGGGCCTCCTTTGCGTTGTAGAAAGCCGCTTCTTGAGGGAGGCGTAGAGGTGAGTATGAGTGGCGTCATTGGCTGGCAGAAAATGGTGATAATAGTTGATCATACCCAAGAATTCATGCAGTACTTTGACTGTGGAGGGTAAGAACGACACTTCTGTTGGTGCCAAAGCTAAACTTGGCGTACTGGATTACAAGGCCGTTTTGTTGTAGGCGGTTGAGCACGATGGGCAGGTGACAAAGGTGTTCCACTTTTGAGGAAAAGAACACAATTGTGTCATCCAAATAACATATACAGAAGGGGAGGTCCCCTAGGAGGTCATCCATGAGACGTTGAGAATTGGCCCCAGCATTATGAAGGCCAAAAACAGGAGTAATAGAAGATGTATGTACCAAAGGGAATAGTGATGGTGGTTTTGAGGATGTCTTCTGGGTTCATTGACACCTGATAATACCCCTTCAGGAGGTTGAGTATGGAGAAATCCTTTGCTTTGTGCAGGTAGGTCATGTCGAAGGTGTTTGGGAGGGGTATAGTGATCTGGTTCTGTTTGCATGTTCAAGTGCCTGTAATCCCCACATGGATGGAGGGAGCTGTCTTTCTTCAGGACAATGTGTAAGGGTGACGACCAATGGCTGGAGGCCTTTTAGCATAGCCCCATTTCTTCTATTTCGGCGAACATCTGTTTGGCTGCTGCCAATGGATCCGGTGCCAGAGGTCTGAATTTGGCGATAACTGGGGTCCCGTCATCTTGATATGGTGATAAATACCAATTTTGGCTGGAGCCATGGGCGTTTGGCTAAGTTCTTTACGAAAAACTTCCGGGTAGGACGTGAGGAGGTGGGCATAGGCATCTGTGGGTGCTCTGATGCGGTTAGTGAGGCTGGAAGGAGCGAGTTGACGAGGTGTCGACTAGTACGAGTGTGTGTTGACCAACCGTTGATAGGCAACATTGACCAGAAGGTGGAGATGAGAGAGGAAATCCGCACCGAGGATTGGCAATGTGACGTCAGCAACCAAAAACTTCCAATTAAATTTGCCGTTTTCAATTAATATTAGGTTCTTGTAACTGTAGGAGGGTATCGCAGATCCATTGGCAGATACCAGGCGGACGTCGGCAGACTTAGACAGACTACGTCATGTCCTGTAGAGTTTCCTTGGCAATAGAAAATGACAAGTACCCGTGTCTACTAAAAATCGCACTCCCGTTTATGCAACATGTTAAAAGAAAAGATTAGATACATGGGACGCCACCACCACGGCCGATGGCCTACTTACACTTTTTTTGGCCACTGACAATCCTTGGCACATTTATTCGCGGCAGCCCCGAATATGGTTTGGTAGTAGCAAAACTGTGGCCTATGGTTTGCAATGGCAATGAATGGCTGTAGAAGTCGTTGGTTGGGGCGCGAGCGAGTGGTGGGTGATAGGTGGCTTTGTCGCCGCTCCGGCATTTCACGGGGTAGGCGTGTGTGTCCTACGACATTCACGTCAGCTTTGGTTGTCGTTGCATACGTGTCCTCTTCGTCAGGAGTGGAGGCGTTGATGGAGGTCCAATAGGTCCTGAAGTGGCTGCCCGTAAGGTCGTCGGCTCTGGTCATTATATCCTTTATATGTAAACTATCTATATCAGGTATGGCAGCGCGTACAGGTTCGGGTAAACGGTGTACCTAAATGGCACGAAGTAGGCTCACCACACAAGGAGAGCCATCTGCGGAAGGTTGCAGGCGAGCGATACTGGTCATTTCCCCGAGGGCGAGCGAAGACCTTTGGTCCCCCAACGGTTGTTGAGAAAGCTGAAAATGCTTTTCTATACGGGTGGCTGGCAACAGTGAGTACTGCTTCAGAAGGTATGGTTTGAGGACGGCATACGCTATTGGGGTGTCTCCTGGTTTGCAAAGCCAGTTTTAAATCTCCAGGAAGGTGTCCTCGGGTATCGCCCCGAGAACATAATCTGCTTTGGTGGTTGAGCGAGTCACACCCTTGATGCGGAACTGGACTTATGAGTGCTGAAAGCAAGCAAACGCCTTTCCGCTGGCGAACTACGATAGTCTGAATGGGACGGGGCCAGCTTCCTTGGAGTCTGCCATAGTAAGAGTGAGGTGGGGAAGGCGGGAGGAGCGAGTCGACCTTCGGGGTCACCAATGTGACGGGCCAGGAGTAGGCTGTGAGTAAAGGCGATGTGAATGCAACTGAATACCTTTATTACGACACATCGAGTATATATACACACTAGGTTCCGGTAAGAAGGTCACAAAATACATACTTGCTATTTCTTGTCAAACCAGCAACCGGTTCTGTTAACAGTTAACAATGAAGTAGGCAGACAGATTAACAGAAGTTGCTGTCAGTGCGAGGTGAGAGCGAAGATACAAAGGATAATATATATACAAAAAAGAGAATGTCGTCACTATGTACGATCGTGTGACACAAGGGGGGGGGGCGGTAAAATGATGTTAGTTCTATGCAACTAACCAATCTTGATATACTTCTTAAGTGTACAGTACATAAAACAAAGCTACGGGACCGAAATTTTTCCACCACGTACAGTGTTTGTTACTCTGCTCAAAATCCAAAGCATTTTGTGACCAACCTCACTCCAGTATCCTACCATTTTATATCAATAAAACCTAATTTTTATTTTAATTATGATAGTGAGTTATGAATGCTGATATGCTTTAGATTACCATATACTAGAATAAAGACTGAATTTTATGAGTCCTCGTATCATCAACATGAAAATGTTAGGGAGACCTTTGCGGGCGATGAGTGAAATCGTAAGAAACGAGGGAGAAAAGCAAGAACAACCATTGAACAATTTCGTTCCCACCCGCACCACTGGATCAAACATTCTTACGTTTCCAGGTTCATCATGAAAATTGTCAGTGTTATTCTTTCAGTTTTCATTTTGAACAAATAAAGATATTTCATTGCGTACATTAGAAAGTGTTTCATCATTATTGTTTGTCTAATGCGTTTAAGGAGGAGGCATTTTCATACCCTGATAATATTCTACACGGAATTTTACAATCATTCCGTAAACTGCACTCATTTTACTCCAATTTCTTAATCCTGAAATTGTATAGAGTGAGAAAATACTGAAATTTCTACTAAAATACTATCTTCAGTATATCTCATGGTTTTATTATTCCACCTTTTACTGAAGAGACCATTTCATTTAGAGGATATTGACGACATCCAGGTTTTATATTCACGCTGAAGTATCCATGGCTCATTT
>NC_090747.1:55319989-55324989 GCF_036898095.1 Palaemon carinicauda | reverse complement strand
TTCTTTATTATCCTTTTCAAGGTTATTATAATTGAAATTTAAATAATAAAGAAACAGGAAATAAAGGTAAAAACAAAATTGTACCACCCTTTTCTCATAACTCTAAAACCCCTTTTCACTGCTCGAACAAAATAGAAATTCCATGATGAAAATAATACCACCTTTTAGTTCTCCATTAACAAGAAGCCTTTCATTTCATGAACGGATTAAACGACGGCCGACTAAATTGATTACCGAGAATCTTCTATTTATGATATTAACAGCTCTCAACTTTAAAGTTTTTTTTTCGCCAGTGGGACTTAACCTTGTGTTTACTTTAGTATATCAAAGGGTTTACCTTCAAAGGTACCTTAGCTGCTAGGATATTAAATTTTTATCTTTTTTTTATCTTCGCTTGTCGATTGGAATAATAATTATGCTCTAAATTGATTATTTAATTTAGTATTTGTTTTAATATGATATAATTTTGTTAATTTAATTTTTTTTTATTTTATTGGATATTTGCTCTCTTTTTATTGCATATTATATTAATAATAATAATAATAATATTAATAATGATAATTATTATCATTATTTTTATTATGATAATAATAATAATAATAATAATAATAATAATAATAATAATAATAATAATAATAATAATAATAATTATAATAATAATAGTAAAAATATTGATAATGATAATAATAAGGTTAATAGTTATATTAACATACAACAACAACAACAACAACAACAACTACTACTACTACTACTACTACTACTATTAACAATATTGTTATTAATATTATCATTATTATTATTGTTGTTATTATTATAATTATTATTATTATTAATATTATTATTATTATTATTATTATTATTATTATTATTATTATTATTATTATTAGCTAAGCTTCAACTCTAGTTGGAAGAGTAGTATGCTATAAGCATAAGGGCTCCAACCGGGAAAATATCCCAGTGAAGATAGAAAATAAGGAATTAAATCAACTACACGAGAACAGTAACGACCTTGAAAATAAGTCTTTCATATATAAACTATAAAATGCTGAGAAAATAAAACCAAGAGGATGTAAAATAGGATAGAATAGTGTACCCACGTGTACCTTCAAGCTATAAAAGGAAGTAATTAATAATAATAATACATACTTCTCAGATTTCTTGTAACTTATTCAGAAAAAGGAGATTATATATATTAAAATTATTTTTAAGTGCAATTATATCTAAAACACATACTATATATATATATATATATATATATATATATATATATATATATATATATATATATATATATATATATATATATGTATGGATATACACTACCGCTAGAGAGTTATGGGGTCCTTTAACTGGCCAGACAGCACTACATTGGATCCTTCTCTCTGGTTACGGTTCATTTGTCCTTTGCCTACTCATACACTGAGTAGTCTGGCCTGTTCTTTACAGATTCTCTTCTGTCCTCATACATCTGACAACAGTAAGATAATTAAGAATTATTCTTCGCCCAAGGGGTTAACTACTGCACTGTAATTGTTCAGTGGCTATTTTCCTCTTGGTAAGGATAGAAGAGACTCTTTAGGTATGGTAAGCAGCTCTTCTAGGAGGAGGACGCTCCAAAATCAAACCACTGTTCTCTAGTCTTGGGTAGTGCCATAGCTTCTGTACCATGGTCTTCCACTATCTTGGGTTAGCGTTCTCTTGATTGACAGTACACTCTGACAGACTTTTCTATATTATTTCTATATTGTTAAAGTTTTATAGTTTATATTTATATCCTAATGTTGTTACTGTTCTTGAAATATTATATTTTTCCTTGTTTCCTTTCCTCACTTGGCTATTTTCCCTGTTGGAGCCCCTGGGCTTATAGCATCCTACTTTTTTCAACCAGAATTGTAGCTTAGTAAGTAATAATAATAATAATGATAATAATGATAATAATAATAATAATAATAATAATAATAATAATAATACTAATAATAATAATAATAATGATGATGATCATAATAATAATAATAATAATAATAATAATAATAATAATAATAATAATAATAATGATAATAATATATTTCATTCAAGGTCATATTTTACACATCATGATGAGAGAGAGAGAGAGAGAGAGAGAGAGAGAGAGAGAGAGAGAGAGAGAGAGAGAGAGAGAGAGAGAGAGAGAGAGAGAGAGAGAGAATAGCATAATAGGTTTTTGAATAATGACTGTTTAGTTTGTTAAAAAAAATAGAAAATATATTATAAGATATTCTCTTAAATCTAATATTTCATTCTGTCTAAAAGTATCAAATATGAATTAAAATACTCTTAAACTTATGATAGATTATCACATGTTTACATCATTACTGAGAATATTTATTCCCTAAATATCAAAGTAATTAATGATATGGAAAAATGGATTAAACTCCGAGATATTATAATGAGGGGAAATTATTATGTGATAATCAGTTTTCAAACTAGAAAAAGGATCGTTAATATTAGAAAAAAAATTTTCTCTCTATAAATCTCTCATTCTTTTCTCGTAGAGTCATTCATCTTAGTGAAGTTATCTTTCTCTCTTTTATTCTTTGTCTGTCCTTATATTTATTACGAGTGTATGCCACCCGTCAAAAATGATGGCTAAATATTTTCATAGATATACACACACATAGATTCACTCATTCCTAACCCCTTCCCCCTCTCCTAACTACAACGAATATGACGCCAACCTCTCCCCTGCATGAGGGAGGGGGAGAGACCGATTAAATAAACGTTTTGCCTCGGAGCGTGACAGGAAAGAAATATGTATACATTCATATACTTATATATATGTATATATATACTTATATATATGTATATATACATGTAAATATATATATATATATATATATATATATATATATATATATATATATATATATATATATATATATATATATATAAATATATATATATATATATATATATATATATATATATATATATATATAGAGAGAGAGAGAGAGAGAGAGAGAGAGAGAGAGAGAGAGAGAGAGAGAGAGAGAGAGAGAGAGACGGATACTTTCCTTTTATCATATAGAGGATATATTTTGCCCATCTATCGAGCTTCTTATAGTACACCGGAAGTAATTATCATAACTTGTATATGAAATAATTCAAAAATGCTGACATTTGGCAGCTTCAAACTTAGGACTATTGATTAGATATCAGTCTTTCAATGGCCTACTCACACAAACTCTAAGATGTTGAAAAAGATAAAGACTTGTCATCGAAAGAATATTTATGTTTGTAACAGTAGACTTAATCATAATACTGTACTTTAACTTTGATAAGCTGCTTTCAGGGCTACTTACAAATACATGTAACCTGTACACTGTTAAGAAAAAACGTAATCTTAATCGGAAATTCTCCGTAAAAATATTCTCTTCTAAGCCTTATTTCAGTAATATACAAGAGACCGTAATTTTAACATACTATTAGCCCTTAACGTCAATATATCAGTTTTTAAAACGGTAAATGCAAGGCAAATTTTTTTTTGTTTTCAAGAATTTTCGCCGTTTTTTACGGAAATTTTTTTTACCAGTGTATAGCATTTGAAAAACAAAAAAATCGTTCTGGATTTTACAGACTAAGTAAATCACTTTATTTTTCTTATTGCATTAATATATTTACAAAAATAGATGAGGTTTGTTACTTGTTAATCAACAAGAAACTCTTTCTGGCCATTTCAGAAATATGATATTCTTTTTATTAATGCCACAGGTTCTTCAGACTAATTTAAACTTGATTTGAATATATGCAATGATATTTTTTGTTTCTTATGCTAATTATGCAACTGGAAACATTTACTGTCTAAATTTAGCTGCAAAAGAGATATTTACATTAAACTCTTTAATTCAATATAATGTGATGCTCAGGAAGCTAAAATAGACTATTACCAGTGCACGCGATCAGACAAAATCTATCTATCTATGTATATATATATATATATATATATATATATATATATATATGTATATATATATATATATATATATGTATGTATATACATATATATATGTATATATATAAATTTATATATATTTCGGCTACACTGTATATATATATATATATATATATATATATATATATATATATATATATATATATATATATATATATATATATATATACATATACATATATATATATGTATATATATGTATATATATATATATATATATGTATATATATATATATATATATATATATATATATATATATATATATATATGTATACATATATATGAATATATATATATATATATATATATATATATATATATATATATATATATATATATATATATACATATACACATATAATCAGACATTTGCTCTCCATCATATAGTGGAGAGTTCCATGTAATTGATAAAAGGAACACATTTAAAATAGAACTAACATTACGAGAAGTCTTTCAGACCTACGAAGAAGTTTCAATAAGTCCAAATTTCCTTCAGTATCTGTGCTCTCATCATTGAGTTTCCGTTGTTTTAAATAGGTTTGTCTTTCCTGTACATCCAGTAGTAACACCATCAGTAAGTATAGGAAATAGACCAACTGAAATGCTCATTCAGAAGTAATTAACCCAAATTTAGGTGAAGCATAATTAGCTATAAATAACCAAATTATTGTATTGGTAATTAGTTGGTTTTTCCATCAAGGTTTGATGTCATTACTTACATTGGGATGATATCGATCGTTTGTTTTCGATTAACCTGCCTTTTATTATTATGATTATTATTATTATTATTATTATTATTATTATTATTATTATTATTATTATTATTATTATTATTATTGTTGTTGTTATTATTATTATTATTATTATTATTATTATTATTGTTATTATTATTATTATTATTATTATCATTATTATTATTATTATTATTTTTATTATTATTATTATTATTATTATTATTATTATTATTATTATTAGTATTATTAATTTTATTATTATTATTATTATTATTAT
>NC_090747.1:55312489-55314989 GCF_036898095.1 Palaemon carinicauda | reverse complement strand
AAGTAATGTCAAAAGAGATATATCATATATAAACTA
Source organism: Palaemon carinicauda (assembly GCF_036898095.1). Lineage (NCBI taxonomy): Eukaryota > Metazoa > Arthropoda > Malacostraca > Decapoda > Palaemonidae > Palaemon > Palaemon carinicauda. The sequence continues at coordinate 55,314,953 of NC_090747.1, read as the reverse complement.
TTAACAACGTCAACAACGAATATGTCATATATAAACTATAAAAAGACTTATGTCCGCCTGGTCAACAAAAAAGCATTTGCTCCAACTTTGAACTTTTGAAGTTCTACTGATTCAACAACCCGATTAGGAAGATCATTCCACAACTTGGTAACAGCTGGAATAAAACTTCTAGAGTACTGCGTAGTATTGAGTCTTATGATGGAGAAGGCCTGGCTATTAGAATTAACTGCCTGCCTAGTATTACGAACAGGATAGAATTGTCCAGGGAGATCTGAATGTAAAGGATGGTCAGAGTTATGAAAAATCTTATGCAACATGCATAATGAACTAATTGATCGACGGTGCCAGAGATTAATATCTAGATCAGGAATAAGAAATTTAATAGACCGTAAGTTTCTGTCCAACAAATTAAGATGAGAATCAGCAGCTGAAGACCAGACAGGAGAACAATACTCAAAACAAGGTAGAATAAAATAATTAAAACACTTCTTCAGAATAGATTGATCACCGAATATCTTAAAAGACTTTCTCAATAAGCCAATTTTTTGTGCAATTGAAGAAGACACAGACCTTATATGTTTCTCAAAAGTAAATTTGCTGTCAAGAATCACGCCTAAAATTTTGAAAGAGTCATACAAATTTAAAGAAACATTATCAATACTGAGATCCGGATGTTGAGGAGCCACCGTCCTTGACCTACTTACAATCATACTTTGAGTTTTGTTAGGATTCAACTTCATACCCCATAATTTGCACCATGCACTAATTTTAGCTAAATCTCTCTTAAGGGATTCACCAACCCCAGATCTACATTCAGGGGATGGAATTGATGCAAAGAGAGTAGCATCATCTGCATATGCAACAAGCTTATTTTCTAGGCCAAACCACATGTCATGTGTATATAGTATGAAAAGTAATGGGCCAAGAACACTACCCTGTGGAACACCGGATATCACATTCCTATACTCACTATGGTGCCCATCAACAACAACTCTTTGAGATCTACTACTTAAAAAATCAATAATAATGCTAAGAAGCGACCCACCCACTCCCAACTGTTTCAGTTTGAAAACAAGGGCCTCATGATTAACACGGTCAAAGGCAGCACTAAAATCAAGGCCAATCATACGAACTTCCCGACCACAATCAAGGGATTTCTGTACTGCATTAGAGATTGTAAGAAGGGCATCACATGCTCCAAGGCCTTTCCGAAAACCAAATTGCAAACTAGGGAATAGATGATTACCTTCAGCAAACCTATTAAGACGTTTTGCCAGAAGACGTTCAAAAACTTTAGATAATATGGGAGTTATGGAAATTGGGCGGTAATCAGTGGGACTTGAGCTACCACAAACACATTTACATAGAGGAGTAACATTACCAATTCTCCAACAAGTGCTAAAAGCTCCTCTTCTTGCTAACTTGCGTAAAATAACAGATAACTTTGGAGCTAAGAAATCTGCTGTCTTTATAAAAAACAAAGGAAAAATACCATTAGGGTCTACACCTCCATAAGCATCAAGGTCCATCAACAGAGCTTTAATCTCACGAGATCGAAAAGCTAAACTAGTTAGTTTAGCCTCAGGAAAACAGGAATGAGGAAGTTCAAGTTTTTCATTACTCTGTTTACTGTCAAAAACATCAGCCAAAAGGGTTGCCTTTTCCTTTGGACAGTGAGTGACTGAGCCATCTGGTTTAAGTAAAGGAGGAACTATTGCATCTACACCAAAGAGTGCAGATTTAAGGGTAGACCACCATTTATGTTCCTGAGTTGTACCAGAGTGGGTTTCTTTTATGATTAAATTGTACTCCTTTTCAGTTGAGGCATAAACTCTCTGAGCTAAAGCTCGAAGCTGAGTATAGTTGTTCCAGGTCAAATCTGATCTGTTACCCTTCCAAAGGTGATAGGCCTCCTGCTTCTCCAAATAAGCACGTCTACAATCATCATTGAACCACGGTTTGTCCTTCATTCGGTACCTTAGCACACGAGAAGGGATACGCCTATCAATTATGTTGACTAGATTCTCATTCAAAGGGACAACAGGATCTACACTATTATATAATTGTGACCAATTCAAGCACAAAAGATCATGCAAAATCCCATTCCAGTCTGCTTGGGATTTCATATAAATTTTACAAGAATATGATATATCAGGGACAGGCTGCTCAGTCTTCACTAATAATGAAATCAAGGCATGATCAGAAGTCCCGACTGGAGAACCAACCTTACTAGTTATAACGCCAGGGGAGTCAGTGTATACGAGGTCCAAGCAATTACCAGACCTGTGAGTAGCTTCATTTATGATTTGCTCACAGCCTGATTCCGAGGCAAAGTCTAAAGCTCTTAAGCCATGGCGATCGGTAGGAGAGATAGAACTCAACCACTCCCTATGGTGAGCATTAAAATCACCAACAAAGACAAACGAAGCCTTTCTATCATCTTCTTGTATCTTAGCCATAATGG
>NC_090747.1:55259989-55297489 GCF_036898095.1 Palaemon carinicauda | reverse complement strand
GAATCGTCTGAGGATCTTAGAACGTAGGTATCTAAAAAAGTTCCAAAAATGGAGTTATGTAATCCTCTGAGGATCATAGAATGTAGGTATCTAAAAAAAGTTCCAAAATTGGAGTTAATGGAATCCTCTGAGGATCTTAGAATTTAGTTATCTACAAAAGTTCCAAAAATGGAGTTATGGAATCCTCTGAGGATATTGAAATGTAGGTATCTAAAAAAGTTCCAAAAATGGAGTTATGGAATCCTCTGAGGATCTTAGAATTGAGGTATCTAAAAAAGTTCCAAAAAGGGAGTTATGAAATCCTCTGGGAATGTTTGAACGTAAGTATATAAAAAAGTCCCATATATGGAGTTACGGAATCCTCTGAGGATCTTAGAATGTAGTTCTTTAAAAGGGTTCCCAAAATGGAGTTATGGAATCCTCTGAGGATCTTAGAATGTAGGTATCTAAAAAGTTCCAAAAATGGAGTTATGGAATCCTCTGAGGATCTTAAAATGTAGGTATCTTAAAAAGTTCCAAAAATGGAGTTATGGAATCCTCTGAGGATCTTAGAATGTAGGTATCCAAAAAAGTTCCAAAAATGAAGTTCTGGAATCCTCTGAGGATCTTAGAATGTAGGTATCTAAAAAAGTTCCAACAAAGAAGTTTTGGAATCTTCTCAGGATCTTGGAATATAAGTATAAAAAAAGTTCCTAAAACGGAATTATGGAATCCTCTGAAGATCGTAGAATGTAGGTATCTAAAAAAGTTTCTAAAATGGAATTATGAAATCCTCTGAGGATCTTTGAACGTAGGTATCTAAACAGTTCCTAAAATGGAGTTATGAAATCCTCTGAGGATCTTTGAACGTAGGTATCTAAAAAAAATTCCATAAATGGAGTTACAGAATCCCGTGAGGATCTTAGAATGTAGTTATTTAAAAGGGTTCCAAAAATGGAGTTATGGAATCCTCTGAGGATCTTAGAATGTAGGTATCTAAAAAAAGTTCCAAAATTGGAGTTAATGGAATCCTCTGAGGATCTTAGAATTTAGTTCTCTACAAAAGTTCCAAAAAGGGAGTTATGGAATCCTCTGAGGATATTGAATATAGGTATCTAAAAAAGTTCCAAAAATGGAGTTATGGAATCCTCTGAGGATCTTAGAATTGAGGTATCTAAAAAAGTTCCAAAAATGGAGTTATGGAATCTTCTGAGGATCCTAAAATGCGGGTATCCTATAAAATTCCAAAAATGGACTTATGGAATTCTCTGAGGATCTTAGAATTTAGGTCTCTACAAAAGTTCCAAAAATGGAGTTATGGAATCTTCTGGGGATGTTAGAACATAGGTATCTAAAAAGCTATAAAAGTGGAGCTATGGAATCCTCTGAGGATATGGGTATATAAAATGTTAGGCATCCAAATAGGGAAAAACTTGAATTACAAAACATGGTGTTATACAACCCAGTGAGGGTCATAGGATGTATCTAAAATATTAGATCGTTACAGTTGTGTAAATTCGGAGTTTTCGGTTACAGTAAAGTGACTCAAACTGTATATACATTGAAAAAAAAAGTGATGCAAATTGAATTTGGACTGAACAAAAGGTGATGGATGCAAGGCTTTCGAGGGAGATCTGAAAAAAAGGTCTGTTTTAAGTGACGTTGAATAAAACATATCGACATTATTAAGCATTGTTGGTATAGAGAAATGAAGACCATTCTTCACAAGATTGAAATTTCCTTTTGTATTTCTGATATATCCCATTGTGATTCTGTCGGTGATTTTTCATACCAAACAGATTGTTGCTAATAGAGGTAACAAGAAATCTCAAACATTAAAAAAAACTGGTAATATTATAGTTTTGCTTACTTGTACATGCGATTAACCTATGGCATTAAAAATCTAAAGAATTCTAAAGCTTTTATAAAGACTGGTAATATTTCTTTTGAAATGATACGTTTGCTCACATATACCTGCGTTTAACCTTTAGCATTAAAAGTCTATATTTAGAAAAAAAATTCTCCACATGAAATCTAGCTATTGCGAAATTTATGACTAGAGCAAAATTCGAAATTCAAAAGAGAAATACATCAGGTAACGAGAAGAAACACACAAAAAAGATGATTCATTACTAAGGATAACAAATAAGGATAAAAATGAAAATAAAAAGCTAAACCGATCTGTTTGTGATTGTAATCTAAACTTGAGGTAGAAAACTTGTCTGATCTGATCCGAGTAATTTATAGTTTCTTGCAATATGAAATAGGCAAAGGCAGACGGACAAAGAAAATCTCATATACAGTTCATCATTGTGTTCAGTCTTTTTGTTTATTGTTCGTGAATATCGTTTTGCTCCTGACATTCACAAGAGATTATCCCTTCGATGCCAATGTTATTTTATGTGCTGGGCTTTTAGTGATCCTGTAAAACACGTGGATTTATCTAACTTGAAATTTATATCTTTACCATTTGCTAAGACTTAAGTCTTCTGGATCAATAACAAATAAGAACATCTGAGTTTGGAAAAAAAGTCGTGAATTTGAACTAAATTCCATGAGTGAAAAGAGAAGAAATTAGAGGGACACTTAATAGAGCACAGACCTCCACCACGACAGCCTATTTGTTGACCTGCTCGACTTTGACCTTAACATTTATTAATTAGCATGGAATTACATACACTCAAATATAAACTAATTTTGAAGTTTCTGTGACAACGATGTTCAAATTTATGGATGATTACGAAAATTGGACATTATGCTTGATCTTGACCGTGACCTTTGACCTTGACCTTCCAAAATTTATTCATTTTCAGCTTTTTACATATCAGTTAAACCCTACAAGATTCTATACTCTACGATTAAAATTGTCGTCAGGAAGATGTTCACAAACAAACATACACGCATATTATATACACAAACAGGGGTAAACACATAACCTCCTTTCAACAATGTCTCGTTGCACCTATGGTATATCTTGGATACGACCTGATAAGAAGAATTCCTTTTATCAATGCGTTTAACAGCAATGAATATCTATTAACTCGACAGCATTCTCTTAGCCAAAAGCTGGCTTATCATCTGTTGTTTATCTCTTCCGGGTATATGTGAGAGAGTAAAAGCAATTACTAAAAGTGCTGCAGCTTTTCCAAAATGTATGTGGCTCATACTTATGAATATGAATGTACGTATGGGCAGTATGGAAGCAATTATCAAAATTGCCCCATAATTTCCTAATTGGTTTTAGTTCTTATTTCCATGTATAAAAAACCCGTCAGAATTTTAGAAAAGTTTGTAGGTTCCGCATATGAATATATGGGCAATGGAGTAATTGTAAGTGCCTGATTGTGTAGCCCATCAAAAGTGATCTTTTTATTGTTGGGTGGCTGTAAAAATTAACGATAAAATTGTATCTCATTTGAAATGATATAACTGAAAGGAGAGACAGTACACGCTTCATATATATATATATATATATATACAGTATATATATATATATATATATACATATATATATATAAATATATATATATATATATATATATTCATATATATATATATATATATATGAATATATATATATATATATATATATATTCATATATATATATATATATATATGTATGTGTATATATATATATATATATGCTACAATTTGCTACAACTAACACTTTTCCTGTTGAACCATTCTCCTTCGCAATCGCCATCTTTGACGGTCGCTTGGAGAGTTTCTGCTAGTTGTTCTTAGCTTTCTGAGTGATTTTCAATCATGGATGCTTCAGTTTCCTCCTCATCAACTAAGTTCAGTACCCCTTTTTCGTGTGTCAGAGAATTTCGCATCTCCACCCCATGTTTATTTCGATTTGCATGATTTTATTGCTCTGAAGCTGGCATGCGGTTGGCGCAATTATATCATCTTCCAAATCGCTCAGAAACTCTTAGTTATTTAGTCATTTTACTGTAGGAATAAGTTTTATAATATTATTTTAAAGTGTGGTATGTTTATGGTATCCCCCCATCCTCCACTGGTGTTTCTTGTGGTTTATTTTTATTAGCATTGACTTAGGCTAGCCTACCCTAGCCGGTAGCCATGCCTGGTAAATTTTTACTATCATACCCTCTTTCACCTAAGCTTACTGGTTGGGTGAGGCTGTCTCTCCTCCCATGCTGTAGATTCGTCCCGGCGGGGAGCTGCAGTCTTGAAGGTCCTTCTGGGAGTTGGATAGTGTTCTCAGTTGCCCTAGGGTGACTGTTTTCACTTTCCACTCAGCCTATAAGTTTGACGAGGTAGCACTAGTCTTGGGATCCTGTTCCCTGTGTCTTCTTATTTTTACCCATTGAAATGCCTTACCCCCTGTTCTGATACTGACTAGTAGACCTCCTTGTGTCACCTTAACCATTATTAGGCTTCTCTCTTAGTCTTTGGTAGGCTATGCCTGGTTGTGGGGACTTCTCCTTACTGCCCTATCACAGCAGACCCTTTGGAACACTATTGCTGTTGGGCCTTCCTGTCATGCGAATAACCCTTTTCTGAGTCTCCCATCACCACCCCCTTCTTTCCCTTACTTGTGCCTGTTAGTGTGCCTACTTGCAGGCTTTTCTGGCCTAGGTATGTGAGATTTTCTCTCTCCTGGGTAAAATCTCACTGCCTATTTAGAGACCACCCTTGGATGTTTCTCTGCCCCTTCCCCTTCCCAGTTAGGACAAAACTTGACTGTATTAGGAACTATATTACTCGTGTTTACATATATATATATATATATATATAAACATATATATATATAAACATATATATATATATATAAACATATATATATAAACATATATATATATATATATATATACATATATATATATATATATATATCTGTATATATATATATATATATGTATATATATATATATATATATCTGGAGAGAGAGAGAGAGAGAGAGAGAGAGAGAGAGACAGAGAGAGAGAGAGAGAGAGAGAGAGAGAGAACCTTTATAATATGATAAGTTGTATCATCAGTGCAACATCAGAATAACCACAAGAAAATTATTAAAAAAAACCTCTAAAGTCAGTATTGTGAAAACTATTTATCATCAACCAAAGAATTTCTCCAAATGGTATTCTAAAGGCTTTTTTCTCTTAGCTCTTAGTTAAGGGATAACTGTGAGATAAGGCAAATGCAACTAACTTCATTTCAACAGACAGCGAGCTTTTTATACAACAGTTTCAGTGGAAGAAGGTCACAAAAATTCAAACAGATCAATTCAAGAAAAAACAGGCTCAAAGTGGTTCTGTTGAAAGAGAGGTCTAGAGCGAGATATAAAATTAAAAAATGAAATAAGGCTATAATGTACGAGTGGGAAACATGTGTGGTACATAGTTTCCCCCCTCCCCAATAAAAATAACATACATGTGAAATAGGGTGCCCTGCTCTTGAGAAGTGTCCTGTAGGCGGATCGTCTGGCTGGAGATATGCAGGGTTTAGGTGATCAATGAAGACCCAGTCTTATTTTCCATGTATGTTGATTAGGAATGCTTTCAGAGACTATGAATCACGAAGAAAGGTCCCGTGTAAGGGGACGTTAGCGATGGTTTGCTAGTGTTGCGCAGGAAAACCTGCATTGATGAGTACAGATCTGTCGGTGCTTGTGATTCTGGTGGTATGAAGTAAATTTTCCCATAACTGACGTAGGTGGTTGAGATTATCAGAGGAGGTTGTAGACACGGAAAAAAATCAGCAGAGACCACCAACGGGTTGCTATACACCATTTCAGCTTCCGAGTCATCCTAGGCGGCTCTAGGAGGGTTTCCTGTTCCCAGGAGGACCCAGGGAAGCTGGGTAAGCCAGATGGAGTCTTTGCAGTGGGACATCAAAGCTGCTTTGAGGGTATCATCGTTAGCGTGGTTGTATGCAGTTGTCTTATGAAGGGTGTTACCCAAGAGATTCTCTAATGATGTCCACAATCGAGAGGTGAAAGTGGTACCTTTGTTAGAAGTAATATGGCTAGGGACACCGAATTTCGCTATTCATCCCAAGAGTAAGGCAGATGTACACGAGGCGGATGTTGCAATTTCCATGGGAATGGATTCAGGCCAATGAATGGAGTGGTTGATGAGGGTAAATAGGTAACGATGTCCTTGTGATGTGGGTAGGAGACCTGCAACATTGACGTGAATATGGCAAAGCGCTACTGAGGTTAAGGAAAGTGGCCCACTCATGAATCTGTATCTCAATGTACTTTTGAGGTTTAGCATAGAGTAAAGGCTCGGACCTAATTCTTAGCATTCTTAGCAGTGCGGTAGAATTGCACGAGGGATGTGGAAGGCCATGAATTAAATCAAACACCTGTCGGCACATGGGAGAAGGTATCCACAGTCTAGGACTACCAGTACTGACCTCACAGAGAAGGATGGCGTTGGAGTCGTCGAGAGGGACGTCCTCCCAACAGAGAGATGTGCAGGATGACCTACATGCTTGGTACTCTGGATCTTTTCACTGGGCTTCTGCCAAGGCGTTGTAATCCAATTCCAGGTGAAAGACAGCCTATGTGTTTCTTGACAGGGCATCGGCAATGGGATTCATTTTCCCAGGGACGTGTTGAAGGGTACAATTGTAGCCAGCCACTGCGGAGAGATGTCGGCGTTGAAGGGTGGGTGGACCAGGCGTTGGACTGTCGAGTGAAGGCGTGCACCAGGGGCATGTGATCCGTACAAATGACGAAGGGCGTACCTTCCAAGAAGTCACAAAAGTGACAGACAACCAAGTACACCGTTAGCAATTCCCGGTTGAAGGTAGACCAGCCGGATTCAGCCTTGGACAGTTTACTGAAGAGGGCCAGTAGGCGGGTGAGCCGTTGACCACTTGCTCAAGTACTGCACCAAGAGCTAGGTCGCTGGCATTGGTGGAGAGATTAGAGGTGGATGTGGCACAGTGAACGTGAGGGCAGAAGCGGCTGATAGGGAATTCTTTGCGTTGCAGAAGGCAGATTCTTAAAGGGGACCCTACTTCAGGTTTTTTGGCTTGCCCTTGAGGGAGGTGTAGATGAGGGAAAGAGTTGCTGCGATTAAAATCATAATTGTCCATTTAAAAAAATGCGTTTTTATTTATGGCTAAAATGTCTCTAGAATCCAGTATTGATAACAAGCAAAAGTGGGAAAAAGATTAAATGCAAAAATGTTTCTTATTTGATTTGAAATATCCATAGAAATAACGTTGACTGACATGGGGAATATTAAAATCAAAATTGTCTGACTGGTGGAATGGTGAAGGTAAAGGGGAGATACATCTGAATTGGTAATTATTCTTACCTTACTATTAATTACCTTTTCGTTGGAAGTAGGTTGGCCAAGGCACCAGCCACTCGTTGAGATACTACCGCTAGATAGTTGTTGGGTCCTTTGACTGGCCGGACAGTACTACACTGGATCCTTCTCTCTGGTTACGGGTTACTTTTCCTTTGTCTACACAAACACCGAATAGTCTGTCATTTTGTTTCACAGTCTCCTCTGTACTCATACACCTGACTACACTAAGGTAACTGAAAAATTATTCTTCAATCAAGGGGTTAACAACTGCACTGTAATTGTTCAGTTTCTACTTTTCCCTCGGTAAGGATAGAAAAGACTCTTTAGCTATGGTAAGTAGCTCTTATACGAGAAGGGCACTCCAAAATCAAACCATTGTTCTCTAGTCCTAGTTAATGCCATAGCCTCTGTACTTTGGTCTTCCACTGTCTTAGGGTAGAGTTGTCTTTCTTGAAGGTACACTCAGACACAATATTCTATTTGCTTCCTTATATCCTCTAATCAAAGGTGTATTTTGCTGTTGGAGCCCTTGGGCTTGTAGAATTCTAATTATCCAAATAGGTTTGTGGTTTAGCTAATGATAACAATAACAGCAATATATTTTCCATAGTATTTTCCCTATTTGTGCAGAGGTACACAAAAAACCATTAAGCAAATTCTTCCTCTGGTTTTCATAAACATAACCTGGTTTTCTTATCATCTTGGGACCTTGATATTAAAAGAATAGGAGCAATTTCCCCAAGATAAATGGCCCTTGACGACGTCATTGTCTTCGGAAATTCCCTTTTCTCGATTTTAGTTCCTAAAAGGAATTTGAATTCGATTTTCTTTGCAACACACAATTTGGTTGTAATTTTTAGAGAGAGAGAGAGAGAGAGAGAGAGAGAGAGAGAGAGAGAGAGTGCCTTTCAAATATGGGGTTACTAAATTACTTTTTATTGAAAAAAAAATCTAATTTATCTTCCTATACATGAAAAAATTAGCCAAGAGTCTTGCGATAGACACTGATGATAACCTGCACTAATTTTACCAGAGAGAGAGAGAGAGAGAGAGAGAGAGAGAGAGAGAGAAAGAGAGAGAGAGACGAATACCTTTCACATATAAGTTAACTTCAAACTACTGTTAATAAGAAAATGTTACCAGAAAGAAGAGAGAGAGAGAGAGAGAGAGAGAGAGAGAGAGAGAGAGAGAGAGAGATACCTTTCAAATATGGGTCAACTAAATTATTCTTTATGAAAAAAATCAAATCTTCCTATACAAGGAAAAATGAGCCAAGAGTCTCGCGATAGACACTGATGGTAACCTGCACAAATTTTACCACAGAGAGAGAGAGAGGGAGAGAGAGAGAGAGAGAGAGAGAGAGAGAGAGAGGGAGAGAGACAAGAATTCCTTTCTGATATGGGTTAACTCAAAACTATTCCTTATAAGAGAGAGAGAGAGAGAGAGAGAGAGAGAGAGAGAGAGAGTCCCATTTTATCTCCCCATACAAGGAGTAAAATAAAAAAAAAATAGTCAGGAGTCTGGTGATAGATATTAATGGCTTCATACAAAGAACTTTTAAATTCTTACACCTTAAATTTATTACTTCAGCAATATATATATAAAAAAGATTTTTGACTCGAATACTTTTAACAATAATGTTACTTTGATATATAACTTTGATTAAATTGATATATGTGATAAAGGGTATAATATATTGAATTAACATTGATGGTTTTGGTGATAATGCTTCATTATTTCATCTCAAGCTACTTGTAATTTTGGTCATTTTAAAAACTTATGACAACTCAGTGTAGATAAGCGAAATTAGAAATATAATTGGTGTTATTATAACAAGTAATATTGAATTATTACACTTATTGATAATTACATGAAAAAAAAAATCAATAAGGTTAAAAAAATCAATGTACATATTTTTCTGTTTTTTTTTTTTGGAGAATTTAAGCAACAATATAATAAGTGTTTCATACATGCTCTTGCACTGTAACCGTTTTTATTGTTATCTTATCTTATCTTATGTTATCTTATCACTCGCTCTTCCCTACACTGTTAATAACCCAACATGTATAAACCTGATAGCTCATGTTTAATTTCTTTTTGAATTTTTGTGACATTCTTGCTCGCAAGTTCTGGTATATAAACTTGATGTATACTAGATAAAGTTTAGTTGATTTCACTCCGCCTCTCATATATCCCCTAAGTGGCACCTCCTCTGTATAGAAATATCTATTTGTTCGCTTTGATAAGTAAACTTTAGTGATTATAAATACTGGTGCTTACTGTATACATTTACAGTCAAAAGCTTATTATTTTGGAGTTGCGGTGGCCGATGTGGTAACGTCCCTGAGTGGTGAACGCCCGACTGTGGTTCGAGTCCCACTCAGACTAGTTAGTTTCTTTGGTCACTACAACCTCACCATCCTTATGAGTTAAGGATGTGTTTTGGGAGCCTATAGGTCTATCTGCGGAGTCATCAGTAGCCATTGCCTGGCCCTCCTTGGTCCTAGCTTTGGTGGAGAGGGGCTTTGGCGCTGATCATATGTATATATGGTCAGTCTCCAGGGCATTGTCCTGCTCGATTGGGTAATGTCACTGTCCCTTGCCTCTGCCCTTCATGAGTGGTTTTTGAAACTTGAAATAAAACACATGTTTTTATTACTTCATTAAAATAGAAGAGTAAAATACTATAAAGAAAACCATGATAACAGACACACATACACACACACACATATATATATATATATCTATCTATATATATATATATATGTGTGTATATATATATATATATATATATGTATGTATGTATACATATATATATATATATATATATATTTATAAATATATATATATACATATATATATGATATATATACATATATATATAATATATATACATATATATATATATATATATATATACAGTATATATATGTATATATATATATATATATATATAATCATAATCACGTATACATTCTTAACATTAATACGTTGAACCAAAAAAGGTTGGCCCAGAGAGGAACCACATAATAGTTACTGCCACATTCACAACTTAAAATTAAAATTGACTTCTCTTTGAGTAAAAGAGAAGAAACAAATTTATCATTTTATGCAAAGTAAGAATAAGACAGAGCGGTTGGTCGTTGTGAATGAGAGAGAGAGAGAGAGAGAGAGAGAGAGAGAGAGAGAGAGAGAGCATAATAATTTCTAGATAAGAAAGGATTATCATTCATTTTTTTAGATCAACTCATCAATCATTTAATATTGGTCACTGTCATAAATATTAAATTGATATTTGATTTTTTTCTTAATTTGCAATATACTCTAGTTTCATAAAAAGAAATATTATCCATAGATGACTGAACGATAAATCAAATGTTAACGAGCAACTATTATAAATAAGTCCATATTAAATTAAATCAATATTGATGTGCTTTAACAATAATTAATTATACACAAAGTTAATGCTTTCATATATGAGCCCTTTGTTGCAAGATATAATAAATTAAAAGGCTTAAGTATTTCCTGGTTCATTTCTAAGCCAAACACATTAGCCTTTCTTTGAATTGAACCTCAGTCTGATAATACCATAATTCCTATTTAAACCATCTCGTATATTAGCCTTGCAGAACCTATCTAGGAATCATGTGAACAGGGGATTATATATCAATATTAATGCCTATTCAATACCAGTTGATTGGATGATGACAAATATGTCAATAAGTCAGATAATGGAGATCAAATGGTTTGCTTCGAAATGTTAAGAATAATTATAGGATTTAACACTAAAGTCCTTTACCTTTTATCTGAGAGAGAGAGAGAGAGAGAGAGAGAGAGAGAGAGAGAGAGCCTTCCCTTATCTTATTACCTTATTTTTTGTTTGGGTTCCCCCAGGTCCCTCAGTGTGAGGCACCTCGTATATCCACCAGAGAGTTGCTAATGCATCTTCCGGTGTATTTTGGATCTTCCAGTCTTGGATGGGCTGGAATGCATCTCAGGTATTTATCGAGCTTATTCTTAAACACATCTACGCTCACTCATGATATGTTTCTTAGATGAGCAGGCAGCACATTAAATAGTCGCTGCATTATCGATGCTGGTGCGTGGTGGATTAATGTCCTGTGTGCCTTCTTTAGTTTTCCTGGTATATTTTTTGGCACTATTAATCTACCTCGGCTTGCTCTTTCTGATATTTTTAGCTCCACGATGTTTTCAGTAATTCCTTCTATTTGCTTCCATGCTTGTATTATCATGTAGCGTTCTCTTCTCCTTTCTAGACTGTATAGTTTTAAAATTTGCAGTCTTTCCCAGTAGTCAAGGTCCTGAACTTCTTTTATTCTAGCAGTATAGGACCTTTGTATACTCTCTATTTGTGCAATATCCTTTTTGTAGTGTGGGTACCATATCACATTGCAGTACTCAAGTGTACTACGTACATAAGTTTTGTAAAGCATAATCATGTGTTCAGCTTATCTTGTTTTAAAGTGTCTGAATAACATTCCCATTTTTGCTTTACATTTAGCCAACAGTGTTGCTATTTGGTCGTTGCATAACATATTCCTATTTAACATTACACCAAGGTCTTTAATTGCTTCCTTGTTTGTGATTGTCTCGTTATTAGGTCCCTTGTATGCATATACCATTCCTTCTCTGTTTCCATAATTCATTGATTCGAATTTATCGGAGTTAAATACCATCCTATTTATCTCCGCCCATTCATAAATTTTGTTTAGATCTCTTTATAGTGAGTTCCTATCTTCATCACAAGTAATTTCTCTACTTATTCTTGTGTCATCGGCGAAACTTCTCACTACAGAGTTTTCAACATCGCAGTCTTTGTCTGAGATCATAATAACAAACAGCAGTGCAGCTAAAACCGTACCTTGTGGCACGCCAGATATTACCTGAGCTTCATCCGATTTCTCGTCATTTGCAACCACTATCAGTTTTCTGTTTTGCAGGAATTCTTTTACCCATTTTCCTATCTTTCCCACAATATTATGCTTTCTCATTTTTTTTCTCTAATATATTGTGGTCTATCTTGTCAAAGGCTTTTGCAAAATCTAGATAGATCACATCTGTGTCTTTTTCACTTATCATATTTTTGTATATGTTTTCATAGTGTGCTATCAGTTGGGTTTGTGTAATTTTTCCAGGCACAAAACCGTGTTGACCTATATTAAACAGATTATTTTTAACCAAATGATCCATTATTTTCTTTTTTATTACCCTCTCATACACTTTCATAATATGTGATGTTAGACTAACAGGTCTATAATTGCTTGCCTCTAGTCTTGATCCACTTTTGAAGATAGGGGTTATATAAGCTAAATTATGTTTAACATATATCTCGCTCATATCTACACTTTGTCTTAGCAGTATTACAAGCGGCTTCGCGATAGTGTTTGCAGTTTTTTTTTTTAACAAAATCGCTGGAACTCCATCTGGTCCGGCTGCCGATCCATTTTTAATTTCGTTTATAGCCTTGACAATATCTGCTTCATTAATATCTATATCCGTTAGATATTCAACATTTTCTTCTCTCATTTCTGTTTCATTATTCTCATTCGCAATTCTTGGCGTGAACCCACTCTTATATTTTTCTGCTAATATGTTGCATATTTCCTTTTTTTTTCATTCGTTAGCCGTCCTTCAATTCTTAGAGGGCCTATTTCTATTCTCTCTTTATTCTTCTTTTTTGCATAGGAGTAAAGTACTTTGGGGTTTCTTTTTATATTTTGAATTGTCCCTTCTTCTAAGTCCCTTATTTCATTTTCTTTCGACTGTATAATCTTTTGTTCTGCATTTTCTATCTTACATTTTATTTCATTCATTTTCCACACATTTTTTTCTTTTGCAAGATTTTTCTTCCACTTTCTAATTTTCTGAAATAAGATCCTTCTGTCTCTTGGTATGCACGTCTTTTGTTTATTGTTTTTTTTTTTTTCGGTACATATTTTTCAACAATTTTCTCCAGTATTTTGTACAGTATGTCCGTATTTACCTGTATATTATCACTTACAAATACATTTTTCCATTCTTTATTCAGTTCTTCATTTATTTCTGACCATTTTATATTCTTACTGTAAAAATTATATTTTCCATATCCTTCCCAAAGTTTTGTGCTTTTATTAATTCTGCGAGCACTTGCTTTGGAATGAACTATCAATTCTATGACATTGTGGTCTAAAATTCCCGTGTTATACACTATTATTTCTTTAACATAAGTCAACTCATTCACAAATACTAGATCTAGGACATTTTTCTTTCTTGTTGGAGTGTTGTTTATTTGTTGCATATTATGTTCTAATAGCATATCTTGAAGCTTTTCAAATTGTCTCTTATCTTCTGCGCTACTATTACTCTCCTTTTTATATGTATACATAAAACCACTTTCTTCTATCCGTTCTTTCCAATCCACGAAAGGAAAGTTAAAATATCCGGATAGGAGTATATTCCAGTCTTTATGGTTTCTACATATATCATCTATTTTTTCTCTTATTATGTCAAACTCCTAAGTATTTGGGGGTCTGTAAACTACAATATTCACTAGTTTTTCAAATTCAAATTCTACCGCAATCAATTCACATTCTTTGTTGCTGTATTTTTCACAGACTTTTCCTTGATTTATGTCTCTTCCATATATTGCGGTTCCCCCTTGATTCCTATTTTTTACGACTGATCTATAAGTTTGGAAACCCTTTATCTGGTCATCACTGCCAGTCTCTTGGAAATACCATGTTTCACTTATATTTAATATATCTATTTTTTCAATTTGGGTTAGATCTTCTAAGAACTCTATTTTCCTTTTAGAGTTACTCGTGATTAAACCCTGTGCTTTCATCACTATTATGGTTTGTGTTTCATCCCCATTATTTAATATTGGTAATAATATGGATTCTCCCATACTTCCTTCCTGTTCTGATATGATGTTCTTTTTTTTATTTCTCGGAATTCTGCCATTACAAAATCCAACTTTTCTATTATATTTGTTCTTTCGCCTTCATATTTATTTTTGCGTGTATACCTGCAATTATCCCCAGAGAGAGAGAGAGAGAGAGAGAGAGAGAGAGAGAGAGAGAGATGAATGCCTTTCACATATAGGTTAACTCGAATGTACTGTTAATAAGAAAAAGTTACCACAAAAGTTTACTTTATTACAAATTGAAATTTTAGTGAAATAAAAAACAATTTAATTCGTAATTATACTTTTAACGTTTCATTATCTTGTTTTTCAGAGGATCTAAAATTACTGATTATTGAAATAAATTGAAGATACATGATTATATTTTTCTTGTTAGCATAATTAACATCATAATAGACCGTAAATGTATATGACCCATTGAATATTTTTTTAAACAACCGATGCATTTAATCCTAAAAATAACTATAAATCAAATATCATGATGGGACATTATTATTATTTATAGGATAACGTTGGCAATATATGTATATCTATATGAATATATCCATTTATACATTATACATACAGTGTATATATATATATATATATATATGAATATATGTGAGTGTATGTACATATGTGTATATAAATATATACATATATATATATATATATATGTATATATATATATATATATATACATATATATATATATATATATATACATATACATATATATATATATATATATATGAATATACACACACACATATATATATATATATATACACACATATATATATATATATATATATAATATATATATATTTGTGTGTCTGTGTAGGTGTGCTTGTATGTGTATTTAAGCATATATATATATATTCTTTATAAATGACAACAAAACTAAAATGTTTTATTACAACCATCAGTCACCTGACATAAGAACCTCACCCTTACCTAAAACTAACAACCCACAAATGTAAACCTTCCAATACTCTTCAGCCTCTTTAGTCTATCCTATGAATTTAATCGACCAAATATATTTCTCAAATGTATTTCCTAAGATCTCAATGCATCGTAATAATAACCTGAAGGAGAGGAAGCCAAGAACAGCAGAGCCTTTGTTAGGAGTTAAGAGCTCCAAGGAAGGTCCCCTTAGATTCTAATTCCCACCATTACCATCGGAATGTGTCTTAAAATGCAATCAACTAGACTTGCCAGGTCTCCTGGAGCCTCAGTCTATTATTCCTCAGGGAGGCCAACAGTTTCGAGGTAGTTTCCTCTTTGCTCTACCTCAGTGGTTCCGAACCTGTGGTACGCGTACCACTAGTGGTACGCGAGGGCCTTCCAGGTGGTACGCGAACACTTTCGGGGTCATGAACGTGGAGAGCAAACGCTACAGAATGTTCGAACTCCTGCCTACCCTTGAGAGGGAGCCCACTGATGAATTTGCCCAAGAAATCGTCCATCACCTCTCACTGCTCAAGACTGAATTGAAGCATTACTTCCCAAACGTGACATGTTGTGCCTACGCCGCCAATCCGTTCTCCGTTGATCCAGCCGATCTGCCTGTTCGGACCGGGGAACAAGAGGAACTCATAGATATGCAGGCTGACGAGACAGGAAAGACGAAGCACAAAGAATGCTCTCCTTTAAACTTCTGGGTGAACATGGCCTCCTCGTACCCAACGCTAGCCCGTCACGCTGTTCCCCAGCTACTGATTTTCCCCTCGACGTAGGAGTGCGAGCAGGGGTTCTCAGCGTTCATGGCCATCAAGTCGAAGAGCCGGAACCGTCTTGCTGCGCCCGGGCATGATTACCGATGTGCTGTGAGCAAAGTCATGCCCCGTATTGACCAGCTGGTGGAGAAGAAGCAGATACAGCCCTCGCATTGAGTTGTTGTTTTCTTAGTTAATTTGCATGTTCTATTTTTACAATTATAGAAATAATGTGGTATCTGATCGAATTTAGTTTCTCCGGAACCAGGTGGTACCGGACTGTGACTAAGCCACTTGGCCAAGTGGCTTAGTCACTGTTTATACAAGCTTGCCGACCAGGGTTCGATTCCCGGCCGGAGCCAAGCTCTTGTCTTTGTGTGATTTCGCCTGGGGCTCTGATCCCGAGGTCGTTAAGAGAATCCAGACATTAATGTATTAAAAATATATATGGCTTATTTGAAAATGAAAAAACACGTAAAAATGTGCAACATTTATCATATATATATATATATATATATATATCTATAAAAATAACAATTAAAAAATGATACCAAAAATAAAGCACTCAAAATTTAAATCTGAACTAGACCTTAAGGCTTAGACTAAGACAAAATGACACTTCCAAAAATTATACAATCACTTGTTGCACTAGAAATTAATTTATGAAAATATTTAATTTTGACAATTATTTAAAAAAATTGACACTTTAGCACTATAGGAAATAAATCAAATTTACACTTAAATATGCTTAACTGTTAGTCTTACGTCTTTAGGGCTCACACAAGGTTACCGAACGATTTAGCGAAATTAAATACACTTCACTTTTTAACCAAATCTCACAGGGCCAGTCACAAAAAATGAATAAATTTTACAATATACACTATAATCATAAATACACTTCACTTCCTTCAAAAGAAAAATTACCAAATATTTTACCAATCCCTAAACACTATTCACGTTTGTAGGAAAACACTATTCACGTTGGAGAGGAAATACGTAGTTGATGGATAGATGCTGGTTACAGAACAATCAGGCATTAGCTCTTTCAGAAAGTTAGGCTGGTTCTCTCTGTCCAAAGCATGGGTAGTTCCTAAATATATCATCCTAATTTATCTAGAAACTTCCAGTTTATTCCAGCAATCCTTTTGATGCGTGTGCACATGGTCTGGGCGGGTTCTCAAGACGTCAGGTTGCCAACTTGGCTGTTTGAAGAAGACGTTCATTCGTCGCCCAACGAGGCAACACTGTCGGCTAGCTCCGCCCACCTCCTCTCATAACCTTAAAAACAATGAGTAAACTTTCGTCTAGAATCTTTATGTAATTTCCAAGCACATGGAAACATGACAAAATCCTTAGCAATTATACCTCGTGTGTGTCATACATACTTTTTAACAAGTTTACGTAAGACTTTGTAACAAAATTACGTGAAATAAAATATTAAATTCTTTGAAATAACGTATATTTACATAAACGGAACTGCATGAAAATACAACTAGGAATTAAACTCTCTTAGGGCTGCTCTGAGTATGTTGAATAAGGAGCCGTGGATCAAATGACTGAGGTGCTGACAGTATATTCAGCAATAGGTTAGGACAGGCCTAGCAAGCCGCTAACTGAATCTTTAACGCTCGAGAAACTCAAGGATCTTATGTAATTTCCATCCATATACTTAATTCTACATGAGTGAAACTCACCTTATGAGCTGGCTATACATCTCATAAATACACAAATGAGATACTTGAATAAAATAATCTACTCTCATGTAGACCTACATACATATTTTGCCAGACGTATAACTATTCGGTGTCACCCGGCCCTCGGTTAGGTGGGAGAGGGAATACCCCTAGAAGTACACTCGGAAAACACAGTCTCCCACAAATTGACGAAACTAATATATGTATATATATCTATATATATTCATATATATATATATATATATATATATATATATATATATATATATATAAATATATATATATATATATATATATATATATATATATATATATAGACCTATACATGCATGATTACATGCATATTCATATATACATAGAGAGAGAGAGAGAGAGAGAGAGAGAGAGAGAGAGAGAGAGAGGTGTGTGCCCAAACGAGGAAATAATACCAAAGGCTCTAATGTTAAAACAGAAAAAAACAGGAAAAATTCCAGACCTTGGGATTATGGCTGGAATAGGAAAAACTTTTATCGAATGGTAATTTCATTAATTCTATTGCAATGGGATCATTTATTACTTTAGGAATATCCCTTGGAAATTGTATTGTCCGATTTCCCAAAGCTTTGATCAGAAATATCGTCACGATTTTTATATCTTTTAGGTTAACCTAAATTCTTCGGTGTAAAGGAAATATATTGTAAATTCAAAATAGAGTGTATAAACACACCCACACACACACACACATATATCTATCTCTCTCTCTCTCTCTCTCTCTCTCTCTCTCTCTCTCTCTATATATATATATATATATATATATATATAATAATATCCACTACCTGTAGGTAGAAGTATAATCTTTAGGAATAATTATCTAAAAACTTCACTACTTGTATGTGATGCAATTGACAATAACCGTTCTGTGATTATTGAATTTTCTATATATATATATATATATATATATATATATACATATATATATATATATATATATATATAGAAAATTCAATAATCACAGAACGGTTATTGTCAATTGCATCACATACAAGTAGTGAAGTTTTTAGATAATTATTCCTAAAGATTATACTTCTACCTACAGGTAGTGGATATTATTAACAGTTTCAAAGAGGAAAGACTGACGATGAAAATTCCAAATGATCTGCCTAATATGAAGAGGAATTTGCAGCAAATATTGTGAAAAGGAGATGTTTAAAAAGAAATCTAATTCTTATACAGAGGAGCTAAGAAAACAGTAGATGGGGATGATATATTGAAGAATGAGGTAACCATCAAACTTTAGATAATAGATTAACGAGGCAACATCTATTGATAGTAATCGATTTGGTATATTGCAATTGTAAGCCATCTGGGAGATAAGTATAGCAGGAAAAAACCTTTAAAGATTTTATAGGTTTAAAAGCCTCTCATGAAAAGCAAAGGCAAGGGATAGTGACAATGCCCTAGAGATTGACCATATTTACATGTGATCAGCACCCAGGCTCCCTCTTCAACCAAGCTAAGACCAGGGAGAGCCAGGGTATGTCTATTGATGACTCAGTAGGTAGAGATATAGTCTTCCCCAAACAAAACATCCTTATCTCACAAGGATGGTGAGATTACAGACACTACAATAATACATTGAACAGACTTCCAGCGAATGTAGTGAACAGTAACACAGCAAGATCATGAATTCTCTATAAACTTTAAACAAATTCGCTCTACCCAAGAGCAAATGGAGTCTCCGCGGACGGACCCAAAAGTTTTTGAGATATCCAAACTTGTAACAATAAACATTCGAATTTGAGTGGAATTCGAACCCCAGTCCGGTAGATCTCCATGCAGGAACGTTTCTAAAAGGCAGGCGACTGCACCATTTGAGGTAACGGAATTATTATTATTATTATTATTATTATTATTATTATTATTATTATTATTATAATTATTATTATTATTATTGTTATTATTACTATTATTATCTAAGCTACAGTCCTAGTTGGAAAAGCAAGATCATATAAGCCCAAGGGCTCCAAAAGGGAAAAATAGCCCAGTGAGGAAAGGAAATAAGGAAAGGATTATAATACTCCATCCTGCAGTAATGAAACAACCTGTACGTTCATTTCATCTGGCCTTACTGTTCCCTCTAATCCTGCAGCCTGCAAAATGATTGGCCTTCTTTTAAATCTAGACTCAGAAGCCTTCCTTTGGGAATTCATTCTTCGCAAAGAAAAGAGATTGTATATTTTTCTAGACCCTTGAGCTTTATAAACTACCTGGAAAATAAATTGTATTGGTTTGAAATGGAAATCCGAATAGTTCCAGCTTTCCTTCTGCCTGGAAAAGGTTTAGTTTTGAGGGGCCCATACACGTTCAAAAAAGCGTCAACATTTTGCATACAAATTTTGACGTGTAACTTTGATACTAAATTTTGAAGCATAATTGCCCACAAACGTTTAGGCGTTTTTCCCATCAGAATTCAGTATCGTCAAAATCTTCGACATGGATGCATCAGTGGCCATAGCACTAGTGTTGGCATTGGACTCTGATAAACCTCATGGTAAACGTCGGAGATGGACATCAAAATAGATATTTCATATATAAACTATAAAAAGAGACTTGTGTCAGCTTGATCAACATAAATACATTCACTGGCAGTTTGAACTTTTGAAGGTCTTATCCCCCAACATTCGCCGACAACCCCAATGACTAAGCGCTGTACACGAGACTAGGGACATAAGTATACACATTACAGACCATTCCAAATCCCTGTAATAAAATGCAGGTATATATATATATATATATATATATATATATAAATCGATTCACTTGAACGTGAAATGTGTGAAATAATACGTTAATCAACTAAATGATCTACCAAGATATAATAATAATAATAATAATAATAATAATAATAATAATAATAATAATAATAATAATAATAATGATAATATTAATGATAATAATAATAATAATAATAATAATAATAATAATAATAATAATAATAATAATAATAGTAGTAGTAGTAGTAGTGGCCATCCTAAATCAATATGAATAACAACACAAAGAAGAAGAAGAAGAACAACAACAACAACAAAAGTTCTTCATTGATAATGAAACCTGTAATTACAAATAGTTAACACTTAAAAAAACCATAATTTTAATCGGAAATTCTCGGTAAAAAGATATTGTTTTCGGTCGTTTACTATTTACTATTAATTGCCAAGCTACAGCCCTAGTTGGAAAAGGACGATATGCTACAAGTCTAGGGGTCCCAGCAGGGAAAATAGCCCAGTGAGGAAAGGAAACAAGGGAAAATTGAATATTATAAGTTTTTCAGTATGTATATATATATATATATATATGTGTGTGTGTGTGTGTGGGTGTGTGTGTATGTGTGTGCGTGTGTTTGTATGCATATATTTCATAGACATATGTGTGTATGTGCACTAATACAAAGAAATCCTGCATTTTTTCATTCGTGGCTAAAGAAAAATAAAACGGTAACCAGACAGATGGATCCAATGTATCACTGTCTGGACACTCAAAGGACCCAATAGCTCTCTAGTGTTAGCATTTCAACGGGCCCAAGAAAGAGGTAGAATAATTAAAGGGTCGAATAAGTAAACGATCAAATAAGCAAAAGGGTCAAATAAATAGGGGGTTGAATATGCAAGGAGTCGAATAAAAAAGAGGTAGAATAATCAAGGGGTTGAAAACTTCAATCAAAAATTTCTTTTCGGTCTCCTTCTTCACAGACATGGTGATCCTATCTCTTCGTCAGTCACCTGCGTACTAAAAAGTTTGATCAAAATTTTGACAGGAGCCCACAGACGCATCAAAAATTTGACGACTCGTCAAAAAATACCAAACGGATTTGATCCATCAAAATTTTGTTTCAAATCTTTTTTTGACATCAAAACGTCCTACAGACAATCAAATTTTGCATCCAAATTTTGATATCAAAATTTTAATGCAAAATTTTGACGCTTTTTTGAACGTGTATGGGCCCCTTTAGTCCGCCTGGAGATTTATGATGGAAATGATATACTGCCTACATAGAGATTAGGGTTATATACATAAGAATGCCAACACAAAGGATTACATTTATGCACTGAAGAGCAGACAGACATGCACGCATACGGCCACACACATAAATATACATGCACTTATACGCAGGAACATAGGTAGATATGTATACGTATACAACACACATACATACATATATGTATACATAAAAGTTATATATATATATATATATATATATATATATATATTTACTCAAAAACATACACACACGCACACGCATGTTTATATATAGTTAAAAATACGAGTACATATGCATGTATGTAAAATGAATAAATAGAGGAGGAGGAAGAAGAGGAGGAGGATAAGGAGGGGGAGGAGGAGGATGTGGAGGAGGAGGATGTGGAGGAGGAGGAGGAGGAGGAGGATGAGAGAACCGTTTTAGTTTTTTCTCGACATTTAATCTTGGGGATTTGTTGTTAAGATGAAGCGGAGTTGAAAATCCATCGGTGGGGTGGGGGGGGGGGGGGGGGGGGTTTAAGGTTGGATTGGGGAATTTCTTTTTGAATAATTATTTCCTCATCTTTAATTTTTTTTTTCTAGGGTAACTTTCTCAGTGTTATATTTATCTTCAACTGCAAGAGAAAAATTATTCCCTCGAAATCTGCAAGGATATTGCTATGGAATTTCGAAGGATAAATAAACGAACACCCACACATACACACACACACAAACACACACACACACACACACATATATATATATATATATATATATACAGTATATAAATCACAAAGTCACCTGCAAAACAATTTAGAATTTCGACATATATACGCAACAAAAACATATAAAACAAATAACAAAGGTTGAATGATATAGGCATTCTTCAGTTTACATAATCTTTGTGTCCACCATTCATACATATTCTTTGAATCGAGACTGAAGAATGGAAGGAGAATGGTGTAGACTCTCCCCTTCACGTAATCCATATTTCATATAAAATGCGATGTTTTTTTTTTTTCTGTGTTTTGGCCAAAGTTCCGCTTCACCCTTCTGGCTGGGTGATGGAGAGTTTACCAGTGGCTGAAGGTTTATATATATATATATATATATATATGTATATATATATATATATATATACATAAATATATATACTTATATATATATATATATATATATACAGTATATATATATATATATATATATATGTATATATATATATATATATATTGTATATATACATATATATATATATATATATATATTTATATATTTACTTATATGTATATATATATATTTATATATATACTTTCCTCCAAAATTATATATATATATATATATATATATGGTTATACAATGTATATATCTGTGTTTAGGCATATAATTTTGGAAAAAAGTATACATGTATATAAATGTATATATATATATATATATATATATATACATATATATATATATATATATATATGTATATATACAATATATATATATATATATATATATATTTCAAATAAGCCATATATATTAATACATTAAAGTCTGGATTCTCTTAACGACCTGGGGATCAGAGTCCCAGGCGGAACTGCCCAAAGGACTACGATATCGGACCAGCGGTGATTTGAACCCTCGTCCGGGATATCTGTATGCCAGTGACCATAACCACTCGTGGCCGAGTAGTATGGTCACTGGCATACAAATATCCCGGACGAGGGTTCAAATCCCCGCTGGTACGATATCATAGTCTTTGGCCGAGTGGTATGGTCACTGGCATACAAATATCCCGGACGAGGGTTCAAATCCCCGCTGGTCCGATATCATAGTCTTTGGGCGGTTCCGCCTGGGACTCAGATCCCCAGGTCGTTAAGAGAATCCAGACTTTAATGTATTAATATATATGGCTTATTTGAAATATGAAAGAAACACGTTTAAAATGTGCGAAATAATTTATCATATATATATATATATATACACATACACACACACACACACACACACACATATATATATATATATATATATACATATATAGGTATTTGCTAATTCCAGTTAATTATAGAACCTTAACTTAATAATCCGATAAAAGCAATTAAGAAAGATGGGCAGCATAAGGTAGAATTATTCCTATTACAAAATAAAAAAGTTATACATCTTTTAAGCGACATTTTTTCTAATAAGCCATTATTAGACTCATTAGATGAAATGAAGTAGACTTAAATGAAATAACAAAATACAATTAATAGATTATGTTTTGAGTATAATTATTTTCGTAATAATAGCTTCATTTTAATTAAATAACATATATGATTTTCCCTTTTTGAAGAAAGAATCCTAAAAAAAATTAATAAGGTTATATATACATTATGTTCACATACTTCATATTCGCAGAGTACGGTTGCGTTCACACAGACGCCTCGGGGTCAGCAGATGTAGGCAGAAACTGGCTGGAGCTTAAATGCATTGATTTCAATGAGGCTGATCTGCCCGTAGTCTTCAGCTCTCTTTGTGAACGGCGCTACTGGAATAATCGTATTATAACTCGAAGCCACAACCTGCTTGCTTCCTGAGGAATCGCCTTATGTGTAGATTTGGTTGTTACGATATGAAAATCATAATGTATGAATTTCTAAGATTATTATTGATTTGAATAACCTCATCCTCATCTCCTCCTACACCTATTGACGCAAAGGGCCTCGGTTAGATTTAGCTAGTCGTCTCTATCTTGAGCTTTCAATTCAATACTTCTCCATTCGTCTACTCTTACTTCGCGCTTCATAGTCCTCAGCCACGTATGCCTGGGTCTTTAAACTATTCTAGTGCCTTAAGAAGCCCCATTGACGGTTTAGTGAACTAATTTCTCTTGGGGATTGCAAAGAGCATCCCCAAACCATCTCCATATACCCTTCATCATGTTCATCCTGATGAAAAATTCTACACTTCATGGAAAATGATAAGTTCCAAAAATGGAGTTATGGAATCCTCTGATGATCTTAAAATGTAGGTATCTAAAGAGGTCCAAAAATGGAGTTATGGAATTCTCTGAGGATCTTAAAATGTAGGTCTTTAAAAAAAGTTCCAAAAAGGAAGTTTTGGAATCCTCTGAGGATCTTAGAATATAGGTATAAATAAGTTCCAAAAATGGAGTTATGGAATCCTCTGATGATCTTAAAATGTAGGTATCTTAAAAAGTTCCAAAAATGGAGTTATGGAATCCTCTGAGGATATTAGAATGTAGGTATCTAGAAAAGGTCCAAAAATTGAGTTATGGAATTCTCTGAGGATCTTAAAATATAGGTATCTAAAAAAAGTTCCAAAAATGGAGTTATGGAATCCTCTGAGGATCTTAGAATGTATGTATCTAAAAAAGTTCCAAAAAATGGAGTTTTGGAATCTTCTGAGGATCTTGGAACATAAGTATGAAAAAAAGTTCCTAAAATTGAAATATGGAATCCTCTGAGGATCGTAGAATGTAGGTATCTAAAAAATTTCCTAAAATGGAATTATGGAATCCTATGAGGATCTTTGAACGTAGGTATCTAAGAAATTCCCAAAATGGAGTTATCAAATCCTCTGAGGATCTTAGAACGTAGGTATCTAAAAAAATTTCCATAAATGGAGTTACAGAATCCTCTGAGGATCTTAAAATGTAGTTATTTAAAAAAGTTCCAAAAATGAAGTTATGGAATCCTCTGAGGATCTTAGAATTTAGGTCTCTACAAAAGTTCCAAAAATGGATTTATGGAATCTTCTGAGGATCTTAAAATGCAGGTATCTTATAAAGTTCCAAAAATGGAGTTATGGATTCCTCTGAGGATCTTAGAATTTAGGTCTTTACAAAAGTTCCAAAAATAGAGTTATGGAATCTTCTGAGGATGTTAGAACATAGGTATCTAAAAAGCTACAAAAGTGGAGCTATGGAATACTCTGAGGATATGGGTATATAAAATGTTAGGCATCCAAATAGGGAAAAACTTGAATTACAAAACATGGTGTTATACAACCCCGTGAGGGTCATAGGATGTATCTAAAATATTAGATCGTTACAGTGGTGTAAATTCGGTGTCTTTGGTTACAGTAAGGTGAACCAAACTGAATATACATTGAAAGAAAAAGTGATGCAAATTGAATTTGGACTGAACAAAAGGTGATGGATACAAGGCTTTCGAGAGAGATCTGAAAAAAAGGTCTGTTTTAAGTGACGTTGAATAAAACATATCGACATTATTACGCATTGTTGGGATGGAGAAATGAAGACCATTCTTCACAAGATTGAAATTTCCTTTTGTATTTCTGATATATCCCCTTGTGATTCTGTCGGTGATTTTTTATACCAAACAGATTATTGCTAATGGAGGTAACAAGAAATCTCAAACATTGAAAGAAAACTGGTAATATTATAGTTTTGCTTACTTGTACATGCGATTAACCTATGGCATTATAAATTTAATGAATTCTATACCTTTTATAAAGACTGGTAATATTTTTTTTTGAAATAATACGTTTGCTCACATATACCTGCGTTTAACCTTTAGCATTAAAAGTCTATATATAGAAAAAAATATCCACATGAAATCTAGCTATTGTGAAATCTACGACCAGAGCAAAATTCGAAATTCAAAAGAGAAATACATCAGGTAACGAGAAGAAACACACAAAAAAGATGATTCATTACTAAGGATAACAAATAAGGATACAAATGAAAATAAAAAGCTAAACCGATCTGTTTGTGATTGTAATCTAAACTTGAGGTAGAAAACTTGTCTGATCTGATCCGAGTAATTTATAGTTTCTTGCAATATGAGAAAGGCAAAGGCAGACGGACAAAGACAATCTCATATACAGTTCATCATTGTGTTCAGTCTTTTTGTTCATCGCTCGTGAATATCCTTTTGTTCCTGACGTTCACAAGAGATTATCCCTTCGATGCCATTGTTCTTTTATGTGTTGGTCTTTTAGTGATCCTGTTAAACACGTGGATTTATCTAACTTGAAATTTATATCTTTACCATTTGCTAAGACTCAAGTCTTCTGGATCAATAACAAGGAAGAATATTTAAGTTTGGAAAAAAAGTCGTGAATTTGAACTAAATTCCGTGAGTGAAAATGGATAAAACTAGAGGGACACTTAATAAAGTAGAGACCTCCACCACGACTGCCTATTTGTTGACCTTCTGCTTGACCTTGACCTTAACATTTGACCTTAATATGTATTAATTAGCGTGGAGTTTCATACAATCAAATATGAACCAAGTTTTAAGTTCAGTGACAACGATGTCCAAACTAATGACTTATTACGAAAAATGGACATTTTGCTTGACCATGACCTTGACCTTTGACCTTGACCTTCTAAAATTTAATAATTTTTACATAGCAGTTAATCCCTGCAAGTTTCAATACTCTACGATTAAAATTGTCGTCAGGAAGAAGTTCACAAACAAACATACACGCAAATTACAAACACAAACAGGGGAAAAAAACATAACCTCCTTCCAACTTCGTTGGTGGAGGTTAAAAATTCCTACAATGTCTCGTTGCACCTATGGTATATCTTGGATACGACCTGATAAGAAGAATTCCTTTTATCAATACGTTTAATAGCAAAGAATATCTGTTAACTCGACAGCATTCTCTTAGCCAGAAGGTGGCTTATCATCTGTTGTTTATCTCTTCCGGATATATGTGAGAGAGTAAAACCAATTACTAAAAGTGCTGCAGCTTTTCCAAAAAGTTTGTGGCTCATACTTATGAATATGAATGTACGTATGGGCAGTAGGGAAGCAATTATCAAAATTGCCCCATAATTTCCTAAATGGTTTTAGTTCTTATTTCCATGTATAAAAAACCCGTCAGAATTTTAGAAAAGTTTGTAGGTTCCGCATATGAATATATGTACAATGGAGTAATTGTAAGTGGCTGACTGTGTAGCCCATCAAAAGTGATCTTTTTATTGTTGGGTGGCTGTAAAAATTAACGATAAATATATATGTGTATATATATATATATATATATATATATATATATATATATATATATATATATATATATATACACACACATATATATATATATATATATATATATATATATATATATATATATATATATATATATATATATATGCTACAACTAACACGTTTCCTGTTGAACCATTCTCCTTCGCAATCTCCATCTTTGACGGTCGCTTGGAGAGTTTCTGCTAGTTTTTCTTAGCTTTCTGAGTTATTTTCGATCATGGATGCTTCAGTTTCCTCCTCATCAACTAAGTTCAGTACCCCTTTTTCGTGTGTCAGAGTATTTCGCGTCTCCATCCTATGTTCATCTCGATTTGCATGATTTTATTGTTCTGAAGCTGGCATGCTGTCGGCGCAATTGCATCGTCTTCCAAATCGCTCAGAAACACTTAGTTATTTAGTCATTTTACTGTAGGAATATGTTTTATATTATTATCTTAAAGTGTGGTATGTTTATGGTATCCCCCCAGCCTCCATTGGTGTTTATTGTAGGTTTTTTCTATTAGCATTGACTTAGGCTAGCCTACCCTAGCCGGTGGCCATGCCTGGTAAATTTTTACTATGCACAATACCCTCTTTCACCTAAGCTTACTGGTTGGGTGAAGCTGTCTCTCCTTCCATGCTGTAGATTCGTCCCGGCGGGGAGCTGCAGTCTTGAAGGTCCTTCTGGGAGTTGGATAGTTTTCTCAGTTGCCCTGGGATGACTGTTTTCACTTTCCACTTAGCCTATATGTTTGGCGATGTGGCACAGGTCTTGGGATCCTGTTCCCTGTGTCTACTTATGTTTACTCATTGGAACGCCTTACCCGCTGTTCTGATGTTGACTAGTAGACCTCCTTGTGTCGCCTTAATCATTATTATGCTTCTCTCATAGTCTTTGGTAGGCCATGCCTGGTTGTGGGGACTTCTCCTCTCTGCCCTATCATGGCAGACCCTTTGGAAAACTATTGCAGTTTTAATGTTGCTGTAGGGCCTTCATGTCTTGCCGCCTCCCCATTTTTCTTAGTCTCCTATCACCACCCCCCTTCTTTCCCTTACTTGTGCCTGTTAGTGTGCCTACTTGCTGGCTATCTTTCCTGGCCTAGGTAAGTGAGATTTTATGCTCTCCTGGTTGAACTCCCACTGCCTCCTTTGAGACCACCCTTGGATGTTTCTCTGCCCCTTCCCTTTCCTCGTTAGGGCAAAATAAACTTGACTGTATTGGGAACTATGTTCCTCTTGTCTATATATATATATATATATATATATATATATATATATATATATATATATATATATATATTATATATATATATATATGTATTTATATATATACATATATATATATATATATATATATATATATATATATATATATATATACATAAATATATATATATATATATATGCAGAGAGAGAGAGAGAGAGAGAGAGAGAGAGAGAGAGAAAGAGAGAGAGCCTTTATAACATGATAAGTCGTATCACCAGTACAACATCAGAATAGCTATGAGAAAATGATTGAAAAAGCTCTAGAGTCAGTAATGTGAAAACTATTTATCATTAATCAAAGAATTTCTCAAATGATATTATATAGGCTTTTTTTTCTTAGCTCTCTGCAAGGTGATATATCTGAGACAAGGCAAATGCAACTAACTTTATTTCAACAGACAATGAGCTTTTTATACAACAGTTTCATTGGAAGAAGGTAAAAAAGATTCAAACAGATCAATTCAAGAAAAACAGGCTCAAACCGGTTCTGTTGATAGAGAGGTGTAGAGCGCGATATACAATAAAAGAAAAGAAAATAACGTTATAATGTAAGTGTGAAACACGTGCGGTACATGGTTCTCCCACCCTCCCCCCCACTAAAAATAACATATATGTGAAATAGGTTGGCCTGGTCTTGAGAGGCGTACTGTAAGGAGATATGCAGGTTTTATGTGATCAATGAAGACCCAGTCTTTTTTGTCAGGCATGTTGATTAGGAGTGCTTTCAGCGTACTACGGATCACGAGGAAAGGTCCCGTGTAAGGGAATGTTAACGGTGGCTTGCTAGTGTCATTGAGCAGGAAAATGTGCAGTGCCAAGTGTAGATTTGTTGGTGTGTGTTGCTTAGCTGGGAGCTTTTAAGTTTGGTGGGATGGAGTAAATTTCCCCACAACGGGATGTAGGAGCTCTAGATTGTCGGAAGAGGTTGCAGTCGGAAAAAATCGGCAGAGACCACCAACGGGTTGCCATACACCATTTCAGCTGCCGAGACATCCAAGGTGCCTCTAGGAGTGGTTCTTGGTCCC
Organism: Palaemon carinicauda; assembly: GCF_036898095.1. Taxonomy (NCBI): domain Eukaryota; kingdom Metazoa; phylum Arthropoda; class Malacostraca; order Decapoda; family Palaemonidae; genus Palaemon; species Palaemon carinicauda. The sequence continues at coordinate 55,267,623 of NC_090747.1, read as the reverse complement.
AGGAGGACCCAGTGAAAATGGGTAAACCAGTTGGAGTCCTTGGAGTGGGACATTAAAGCTTCTTTGAGGGTTCCATCGGTAGCATGGTTGTATGCAGTTGTCTGATGAAGGGTGATACCCAAGAGATTCACTAATGATGTTCACAATCAAGAGGTGAAAGTGGTACCCTTGTTAGAAGTAATATGGTTAGGGATACCAAATCTCACTATCCATCCCAAGGGTAAGGCAAATGTACATGAGGCGGACGTTACAATTTCCATGGGAATGGATTCAGGCCAATGAGTGGAGGGGTTGATGAGGGTAAAAAGGTAACGATGTCCTTGTTATGTGGGTAGGGGACCTACAACTTTGACGTGAATATGGCAAAGCGCCACTGAGGTTAAGGAAAGTTGCCCTCTCTTGAATCCATATGTCAATGTACTTTCGAGGTTTAGCATGGAGTATAGGCGAGGACTCAATTCTTAGCATCCTTAGTGATGCCATGCTAAATGAACTTCGTCTTCAGTAGTAGTGAGGTAGAATTGCGCGAGGGATGTGGAAGGCCATGAATAACATCAAACACCTGTCGGCGCATGGGAGAAGGTATCCACAGTCTAGGTCTACCAATACTGACCTTACATAGAAGGGTGGCGTTGGAGTCTAGAGAGGGATGTCATCACAACATAGAGATGTGCAGATGACCTACATGCTTGGTACTCTGGATTTTTTCACTGGGCTTCTTCCAAGGTATTGTAATCCAATCCCAGGTGAATGAGAGCCAATGTGTTTCTTGACAGGGCATCGGCAATGGGATCCATTTTCCCAGGGACTTGTTGAAGGGTACAATTGTAGTCAGCCGCTGTGGAGAGATGTCGGCGTTGAATGGTGGGTGGACCAGGCGTCGGACTGTCGAGTGCACCAGGGGCATGTGATCCTTATCAATGATGAAGAGTGTACCTTCCAAAAAGTGACAAAAGTGACGGACAACCAAGTGCACCGTTAGAAATTCGTGGTTGAAGGTAGACCAGCTGGATTCAGCCTTGGACAGTTTACTGAAGAGGGCCAGTAGGCGGGCGAGCTGTTGACCACCTGCTCAAGTACTGCACCAATAGCTAGGTCGCTGGCATTGGTGGAGAGAGTTGTGACGGGCCGAGAGAGGGTTGTGAACTCAAAGGCAGGATGCAATCAACTCAGTCTTTATTAAGGAACACTCTCCTTTATATACAAAACAATTAAGTACAATTGTGTGACACACAGTTGGTACAGAGTAGAGTAGGATGTGGCACAAGGAAAGGGAGGGCAGCAGCGGTTGATAGGGCATTCTTTGCGTTGCAGAAGGCAGATTATTAAAGGGGACCCCACTTCAGGTCTTTTGGCTTACCCTTGAGGGAGTCGTAGAAGGGGGAAAGAGTTGCGGCGATTATAATTATAATTATTAATATAAAAAATACATTTTTATTTATGGTTAAAATGTCTCTAGAATCTGAGATTGATAACAAGCAAAAGGTGGAAAAAGATTAAATACAAAATATTTTCTTATTTGGTTTGAAATATCCCCAGAAATGATGGTGACTGACATGGGGAATATTAAAATGAAAATTGTCTGACCGGTGGAATGGTAAAGGTAAAGGTGAGATACATCGGAGTGGAATGTTGAGTTTTAATTTAGACACCTACATTAACTTTCATTATATGTAGAATAATAACCTTAAGTCTATAAGAGAGTCCAAAATGAAAAATTAATTTTGTAATAAGTTGGGGAAGGATAAACTCATCTGTAATTGATAGATTTTTCGTTTGGTGACTTGAGGTTGCTTATGCCGATGTTATCTACGTAGGCGTTATGATAACACCCATATAAAAGACACACACACACCCAAATACACACTCACATATATATATATATATATATATATATATATATATATATATATATATATATATATATATATATATATATATATATATATATATATATATATATATATATATATATATATATATATATATATGCAGAGGAGCCATAGGGAAAATGAAAATACGAAATATACGGTTAAAGGCCGATTCACACGACCCGTTTTCTTTCCGACAGGCTGGGTGGTTGCTAACCGCCGTCGAAATGTTGTACATTCACACGAGGCGTTCCGTATCCGTTTACCCACGCGCGGTTTTCATTGTTTACTTAGACTCTGTCACATGAAGACCGAGTAAATTACGATTGTTTTGACACTATAAGATGTTGATTGATAACTGTGATGATAAAATAAGTTATGCAACTTCATTATACTTTCTGCACCATGCCAAGAATACTAAAATCCACCTGTTTTATTTAATGCCTCTACAGTCATTTTCCATATCTTTTCTTTATGTAAACTATTTCTATACATCTTGTTTGCCACGTCTAACATCTCCTCATAACCTTGGACAAGTTCAATTAACCTCTCATACATGGTGTCAACAATAACCTAACTCTAATTTTTATGACTATACTATGAGGAAAAGTCAAGGTTGTAGGTCACGAAACGAACAGGTTCGATACAGGTCCTCGTTAACACGAAACTACATCAACCCGTTGGTTGGGACGGATGGCTAACGGCCGTCAAACCGGCCGAGGTTTCTTGGGAAGGAAGCCGAGCCGATTTGAGGCCGATTCACACGACCCGTTTTCTTTCCGACAGGCTCGCCGTCGGTTAAGCGGCGTCTAGGTTTCTTACGTGTATTCAAATACAACTGTTCACACGACCCGTCAGGCAGACGGCGGCCCTCGGACGTCGCCCTTCCGAGGCGGCTCGGCTTTCTTCCTAAGAAACCCCGACCGGTTTGACGGACGTTAGCCACCCGTCCCATCCAGCGGGTGGATGATGTTTTGTGTGAACGAGGACCTGTATTGTACCCGTTCGTTTCGTGGCCTACAACCCCGACTTTTCTTTATAGTATAGAGTCATAGAAATTAGTTAATTTGTTGTTGACACCATGTATTAGAGGTTAATTGAACTTTTACAAGGGTATGAGGAGATGTTTGACATGGCAAACAAGATGTTTAGAAATAATTTACATAAATAAAAGATATGGAAAATGACTGGAGAGGCATTAAATAAAACAGGTACGTTTATCGCAATTTTAATAATCTTGGCATAGTGCATAAAGCATTATGAAGTTGCATAACTTATTTTATCAACACAGTTATCAACCAACATCTTAAAGTGTCAAAATTATCGTAATTTACTCGGTCCTCACGTGACAGAGTCTAAGTAAACAATGAAAACCGTGCGCCGGTAAACGGATACGGAACACCTCGTGTGAATGTACAACATTTCGACGGCGGTTAGCCACCACCCAGCCTGTCGGAAAGAAAACGGGTCGTGTGAATCGGCCTTTGGACGGCTGACGTCCGAGGGCCGCCGTCTGCCTGACGGGTCGTGTGAACAGTTGCATTTGAATACACGTAAGAAACCTAGACGCCGCTTAACCGCCGGCAAGCTTGTAGGAAAGAAAACAGGTTGTGTGAATCAGCCTTAAGTCCTGACTAGTTTCATGATACTACTACAGAGGACTGATCAGTACTCTGAAGAATTATCACGAAACTAGTCAGGACTTTATCGTATATTTCGTATTTTCTTTTTCCCTGTGGTTCTTCTGCATCTGAGCATCACGTTTCCCTGTGATTTTTACGCACACACACATATATATATATATATATATATATATATATATATATATATATATATATATATATATATATATATATATATATATATGTATATGTATATATATAGATATATATATATATATATATATATATATATATATATATATATATATATATATATATACATATGAATATGAATATATATTTGTATATATATATATATATATATATATATATATATATATATATATATATATATATATATATATATATATATGTGTGTGTGTGTGTGTGTGTGTGTGAATATATTTGCTTATATATATATATATATATATATATATATATATATATATATATATATATATATATATATATATATATATATATATATATAAATAGATATGTAAATATATATATATATATATGTATATATATATATATATATATATATATATCTATATATATATATATATATATACATTTATATATACACATATGTGTATATATTTCATATATATATGTATATATGCATATATATATATATATATATATATATATATATATATATATATATGTATATATATATAAATATATATATATACATATCTACATATATGTATATATAGGTATGTATGTATATATATGTTTATATATACATATAAATACAAACAGATATATATATATATATATATATATATATATATATATATACATATATATAGATATATATAGATAGATAGGTATGTATATTTATATATATACATAGATATATATATATATATATATATATATATATATATATATATATATATATATATATATATATATATATATATATATATATATATATATATATATATATAAATATATATGTATAAATATATATACACATCTATCTATTTAATTATATCTATATATATGTGTGTGTATATACATATATATATATATATATATATACATACATATACATGTGTGTGTCTATCTAATCTATCTATATATCTATCTAAACACACATCACTCTCTCTCTCTCTCTCTCTCTCTCTCTCTCTCTCTCTCTCTCTCTCTCTCTCTCTCTCTCTCTGTATATATATATATATATATATATATATATATATATATATATATATATATATATATATATATATATATATATATATATATATATATATATATATTTATATATTTGTGTATATATATATATATATATATATATATATATATATATATATATATATATATATATATATATATATATATATATGTATGTATGTATGTATGTATGTATGTATATACATGTTTATATATCCACACATATCCATATAAAATTAACTTATTTTGAATTCACCAATGATTTAAAAAAAATCCAGATATGTATTGTTTTGGAATCATCACTATTAAAACAATCACCTGTAATATGACTTTAATTATATAAAATTTAACTAAGAGTAATTATTTAGAAATAATTCCTTTTGATTATATCTACTTATGGGTAATATAATAAGGTTTATTATTCAGTAATCAGGTTTGAGGTATGCTTGAGAAATTTCATTAATCATTTCGTTAACTGCAGTCATGTTTGATGTTTATAATCATGAGATTATTATTATTATTATATTCATGTTATTTTTCTTTTACTGGTGCATTTTGCGTTGTACATTATCAAATATACCTTGTAATCTTAATTGGAAATTCTCCGTGATAAATAAACTGTTCCCAGCCTTATATCCTTAAAATGCAGGCGACCGTAATTCTACAATACTTTGTTATTTTCTTTAACGGGTTGGTGACCGTAATATCACTCCTTTACGTCAAAAGACCGGTTTTAAAAACGCTAAATGTCTGTCAACACTTATTCCATGATTTTTACGGTTTTTATATTGCAAATTTGAGCAGTGTAGGATTTTCTTAAGGCAATAGAATACGTCTTTTCTCTCGATATTATTTTATCATTAGGTAAGAGTCAATAGGAATGTTAATGGAGTAACATGGAAAAATAGCTCACATAAATTTGTGTAAATTTATATGTTTATTTCCAAATCATATTCAGTTACGTTAAGTGGATAATTCTTCACGATTGAAGTGATAATCATTCTGTGATTTGGGTCACAATAACATGGATTTTTAGAATAAAAAGTATGAAGTCTTTAGATTTAAAAAAATTAGTGTCTTATTGCATGGTAATACAATAAATATTATTATTATTATTATTATTAATTATTATTATTATTATTATTATTATTATTATTATTATTATTATTATTATTATAATTATTATTATCATTATTATTATTATTATTGTTATGTTATTACCATTATTATTATTATTATTATTATTATTATTATTATTATTATTATTATTATTATTATTATTATTATTATTATTATTTAATGCTAAGCTACAACTGTAGTTTGAAAAGCAGAATACTGTAAGCCCATCGACTCTAAAAGAGAAAATAGCCCAATGAGGAAAGGAAATAAAGAAATAAACAACATGAGAAGTTTAAAAACATTAATAACATAAAAATAAATCTTTCTTATATAAAATATAAATACTTCAAAATAACAAGAGAAAGAGAAACAAGATAGAATAGATTTTATAATAGATTTTCCAGTGTTTCAGGAAAGAAAGTTTTGATACAAATTTCATCAGAGTTTAATAGCCTTTGAAGAATTGGCCTCTGAAAACAATACTTAGGTTTTATACATGCAATGAAAAAGTATGCATTATTATACATATTACAATGATAGAAATTATACATTAAGCTAATGTATATTTGATGATTCATTGAATAATAGAATAGTATATTTTGAATCAATCCTTTCTTTAGATGTGGAGCAAATGGTGATAAATATCATTGATCAGATTTCGTAGAATGTTATTATGAGGAAGCTAATGATTTTTTAATAGCATTATATATGAGTCTATTAAGCCTATCAATAATCTTATTATAAACTGACTATTTCTTTATTATTGTAAGTGGATGACTCATTAAGTCTATTGAACTAAAATATCCTTGATTATGATAATTTATCTCATAACACTTTCATTGATAATAAACAAACTAGTATTTATGTTCTTGGTGATCATACTGCCTAGAAATTTCATTCAAGTTGATAATTATGTTTTTGTTTTGTATTTATAAATTTAATTCAAGTAATTGAGTCTCTTTAATATTTGGTATTTATAAATTTCCTTCGTGTAATTAAAGTATCTTTGATTTTTGTTCTTTATAAATTTCATTCAAGTAATGAAGTCATTTTGATATTTGGTATTTATAAATTTAATTCGTATAAATACAGTCTGTTTGATATTTGGTATTTACAAATTTCATTTTAGTAATTAAACTATCATTTATATTTAGTCTTTATAAATTTCACTCTAGTAATTAAAGTCTTTTTTATTTCTGGTCTTTATAAATTTTCTTCGTGTAATGAAAGTATCTTTAATTTTGGGTCGTTATAAATTTCATTCCAGTAATTAAAGTCTTTTTAATTTTTGGTTTTTATAAATTTCCTTCGTGTAATTAAAGTATCTTTAATTTTGGGTCGCTATAAATTTTATTCCAGTAATTAAAGTCTCTTTAATTTTTTGTCTTTATAAATTTCCTTCGTGTAATTAAAGTATCTTTAATTTTGGGTCGTTATAAATTTTATTCCAGTAATTAAAGTCTCTTTAATTTTTGGTCTTTATAAAGTTCCGTCGTGTAATTAAAGTATCTTTAATTTTCGGTCTTTATAAATTTTATTCCAGTAATTAAGGTCTCTTTAATTTTTGGTCTTTATAAATTTCCTTCGTGTAATTAAAGTATCTTTAATTTTGGGTAAAGTATCTTTAATTTTGGGTCGTTATAAATTTTATTCCAGTAATTAAAGTCTCTTTAATTTTTGGTCTTTATAAATTTCCGTCGTGTAATTAAAGTATCTTCAATTTTCGGTCGTTATAAATTTAATTCCAGTAATTAAAGTCTCTAATTTTTTATCTTTATGAATTTCCTTCGTGTAATTA